>NW_027633493.1:0-20000 GCF_053919585.1 Euprymna scolopes
TTCTAGATTTTTTTCTCACAACTTCCCCTGAGCTATGTTCATGTTCTGTTCTGTCTCCTCTTGTATCTTCTGACAACTCGGTTGTATCAGTTAAGATAAAAATGAAATGTAATAAGTCTTCAGACGTACCTCTTCACTGTACTGTATATCGATACTCTACGGCTGACTGGGATAGCTTCTGTACATTTATATCTGATCTACCCCTGCATTTCATGTTTAAATCGCGCACAGAAATCACTTTATCCATAGCTACCAACGTGATAGATGCACTGAGAATAAAACTGCTTTCAGGACTGCGGCAACCACTGTAAAAGAGTAATAAAAAATGCAAGAGAGCTATATGCTCAGTTCATTAAATCCAAAGTAGCTGAGCAGCAGCTTGGTTTCCACCAGTTTTGGTAAATACCAAACAGGATCCTGAACAAAAGTGTGTGTTCTATCCCAACCATCATTAACAGACCTGAGGTCATCTCATCAGCATGAGACAAGGCCAAATTATTTGCCAAGAACTACCCTATGTGATGAAGGCCATCAACTCCCCATATTTCCTCCTATAACACACAACACACTATGCAATATGCAAATATTTGTGTGCGTGATGTCGCCAAGCTAATCAAGAACCTTGATTCCAGTAAAGCAACTAACCCTGACGGCATTCCAATTATAGTGCTGAAAAAGCTTCAACCAGAACTTGCTCCCATACTTACAAAACTGTTTAAGCGTTGCCTTAAGAAGTGCTTCCCAACACCCTGGAAAACCTCATCAGTATGCCCTGTATTTAAGAATTCAGGTGAGTCGTCTCCCTCTCAGTACAGATCAATAATTCTCCTGTGTGTCATGAGTAAGTTGCTGGAATCCATAATAAAAAGAGAAGTAGTTAACCACCTCAGCAGAAATAACCTTCTTAGTGACATGCAATATGGTTTTCGTTCTGCCAGATCTACAGCAGATGTGCTAATGGTTATATCTCATAGGATTAGGGAATCTCTTGAAAAACGTTTCCTTTCTAGAACAATTGCTCTTGACATATCAAAGGCCTTCGATAAGGTATGGCACAAGGGCCTACTTCACAAGATTTTCCAGCTATGGCATCACTGGAAATGTTTTCTCAATCATTAAATCATTTCTCTCTGATAGGCTCATAAGAGTAGTGGTTGACGGGCAGAAATCAGAGGCCCTCAGTATTAATGCTGGAGTCCCTCAGGGGTCCATCCTGGGTCCAACTCTCTTCCTGATCTACATCAATAATCTCCCAAAATACATACTTAAATCATTCGTTGATATCTATGCTGATGACACGACCATCTATGGCAACACAGCAAACGCCGTAAATGACAAAGTTCTCTCTGATTTTCTATCCTCTGATCTTGAGCGCGTGGTACAGTGTGGTAGAGGTGGCTGGTTACTTTTAATGCATCTAAAACCAAGCTCATCTTTACATCATCAACGCTCTGATCTCCATCTGGTATCAATTGAAATGGATGGCTCTCGTCTAGGGAAGCTCCATATTTTGATAAGCTTCTGGGCTTGACCTTTACTCCTGACCTGAAATGGAACATGTACATCAAGTCAGTTGCCAAGGTCACTGGAAAAATAGTAGGATCCTTCTACCACTCCAGTAGATATCTCACTGCTGATGCAATTCTCTATCTATATAAAGCCAAGTACATCCACGGATGGAGTACTGTTGCCACATCTGGGCAAGAGCTGCTAAAAATAGCCTATCCTGCCTTGACATAGTACAAAATAGACTTCATGGCTTAGTGGGGATTCCCTTTTCTCTTCCCTGCAAACTCTCTCCCACAGGAGAGACGTTGCGAGCCTTTCTTTGCTTTATCGTTACTTCCATGGCAAGTGCTCGTCTGAGCTGCAATCTCCGATGCTCCCTCACCAATGACACTTAAGAAAGTGTCGCACATGGTGGGCTTCAATCACTCTACTCGTATCTATGATAATTGGTTAGAATACAAATCTGTTGAAAAGACTGGCATATTTTGATCTCTTGCAGTTCTCTGCTGATGATGTTACATGTCCAGAGTTTTTTGCTGATTCCATCACGGACGAGGGCGCAAAAGTGCCAATAAAGCCGTGTATCATATTAGTGATTTGCTGTTTGATTTCCATGTTTGTGTGTCTTTGAAGCGCGTGGTCATATAAAATAGTTGGGTCAGTTTTTTTCCATCTGGTTGTAGCAACTTTTGGTCGATCCATTCCTGATCTCAAGTGTTTTCCACTGGAGTCAGGATGTTTCCGAACAGGAGGGTCTCAGAAAGAGCAATTCCCATGTAGGTAGGAGGGAGATCATTCTCTAGCCGTCTGGTTAATAACTGTAATATGGTCTTTACTTGAAATGTTGTTTGGAGTTCATCATTGCTGACTATTGGTTCACGTTCATGAATGCGATGGTGTTCATCCCTGATGTAAGATCACGTGCACTCTCCACTTGACAACATATCGTCGTCTCTCTCTCTCTATAGCAGTTGCCCGATGGGATGAATTTACAAATATATAAAAAAAGAGAAAATAAACACAAACTCCGACACATTCTACAAATATCAGTTACCCTCTGAGTGTGTGTGTATTACCATCAACCCACTGAATGCTTAGGTCCGCCTCTGTGTCTTCTCCCAAGGCTGTGTTCATCAGTTGCTGTCAGCTCATTTCGGTCTACTCTGGTCCACGACCTGCCTTTTACTGTGTCCAACTGGCAACTGTCTTCAACTCATAAACTGTTTTCAACTGTCACAAATCCAAGACAGCTGTCCCTAATTGGCCTCTATATCCGATCTTTTGTTCAAATCATCTGTTACACTTTGTTTAACAGTCTTATATCAGTTTCTTTTTGTCTGCATTGATGAATAACTTCATCTTCATTATTCTGCTGATAAATTTATTTCCTCTTTTTTTATTTCCTAACATTTGTGGATGGAAACAATGTCGATAGTAAGAGATTTTGTGATCACTACTCAACTGACAACTTCTTATTTGATTATTTGATTATTTGATTGCGTATCTTTATGAGAGTGTTTCCGGCTGTTTTGACAAGATTGTTGAGCTTCTTGATTAGAGCAAGCGATGCACTTTAAATACATTTGCGAATGAAAATAATTTATTTATATTGTTTGGATTCTCCAAACTACTGTTTTCATCTTGAGTGTCACCTGCACAACGTTTTGGTTCATGTGTATCTTGTTGAACTCGGGAATCTTTCTATTGAACTCAGGAATCTTCTGAAGGTTCAATCCTCAGTGCGGGTGACACTCACAATACAATTGTGAATGACTTAGGACTTATACTCGATCATGGCTGACAGAAAGAGAACATGCTTCAAAATTCTGTGCAGATCTTTTAGTTTGACATAGATATTCCTGAGTTTGACAAGATACACTTATTGTCAGGACAATTTTCTTTGTGGAAATATGGATGGCCACTTGCATAGTTTTTACACATTGCAGGCGCTTGGAGTTCAATGTTGATGCCTTCGTATTAGTGGTAAGATTATAGTATTTTTGTATTAGTGGTCAGATTATAGTATTTTTGTATTAGTGGTCAGATTATAGTATTTTTGTATTAGTGGTCAGATTATAGTATTTTTGTATTAGTGGTAAGATTATAGTATTTTTGTATTAGTGGTCAGATTATAGTATTTTTCTAATATGTTTACCTAAACAGTCTCAAATCGCTTAATTTCATTTTATATGTTTGCTTAGACAAAGATAACTAGAAAAGTGGTTGGATCATTCTACACTCCAGAAGGTATCTCACTCCTGACGCAATACTTTATCTGCCTAAGAGCCAAATATGTGCTAAGATGGGGTACTGTTGTCATATCAAAAAAGGTACTGCTCAGAGCACCTTATCCTTCCTTGACAAATTACAAAACCAACTTTGTAATCTAGTGAGTGATATCCTCTTCTCCTTTGTATATCTATCTAACAGAAGAGATGTTTTTAGTCTTTCTCTATTATTATTTTCATTTTATTATTATTTTCAGGGCAGGTGCTCAGCTAATATTCAATCTATGTCCCCGTATTCACAACAAAAATTCGTGTAGCTACAACCGTCAATAATTTTCCCTTCTCCATTTTTGTGGTTAAAATTAATCAAAAATTTCAGGAGAAAAGTTTCTTTCTTAGAACTAACCATCTATGGAACAAAAATACAGCGAGGCTGCTGTCCAGCTGACTATAACATTGTCGTTTGCAAGTTCAATGAAGCAAATTTTGGTGAGCCGTTCTCTTAAATAATTACTTTCTGACAAACTTCTATCAAAACCAATCAACACACTTTTGTCTCATTGGCTTCCTGACATTCAATTAACCCTCAACCTTGAGTGATTGGGACCTTCATAAGTGGTAGTCTAAGTAAGAAAAAATATTTTTAGTTGTATTTGGTCTCAGTGTCATTTCATCTCAACTTATTTGTAGTCGGTCATTGTCACCTGCTTATTTGTGTTGGTTTCCGCACTTCATGATTGTTTTAATATGCCAGCCTGAATAGAGCAGTGTCATCACCGAAAGTAAGAACCAAGTTAGAAGGAGAATCCAAAACACAAAGGTGAATAGTTAAACAGAAAAGAAAAATGTGATAAAATAGAAATAGGAAGAGAATTATCTACATTCATTATTTACATGATGTATAGAAGAAATTGTGCACAAGCAAAGAAATTTGCAGAAGCAAAGAAAGAGAGCTGTGAAAAGAGGAACGGTGCAGTGCATAGTCATTAGTTTCCTAGTTCTTTGAACCATGTTCTTGACTTCCTAAATTTTTGAGATGAGGATTCGTAATTTGGATTATTTGAATTATTAATACTACTATTCTCACCTGGCGTGTTATTCGCAAAATGTTTCAGCAGATGTAATCTCGAACCTTCTTCAGGTGTATCTTGTCAAACTCAGGAATCTTTTTGTTTAACTTGGGAATCTGCACGAAATTGCAAATAGAATGCAAGGATCCGTAGTGTAATGGATAAAGTACTAGGAAAAATTCAGTTGTAAGCAACACTCTTTTGGAGGTTGAAGCTTAATCCTCAGTGTGGGCGATATGAAGAATACAATTGCAAATTATTAAATTTCTACCCAGTCATGGCTGATGGAACGAAAGTATGCTACCCTCATGGACTAAATAAAGTGTTCCATTTGAAATTTTGTGCAGATTCCCGAGTTTGATAAAAAACATTTCAGAGTTCGACAAGATACACCCGAAGAAGGTCAGAGGTTACATCAGCCGAAATGCTGTGAAAATAGAAGTTAAGGTGAGAACAGTAGTCTGAATAATATAAACACTCCCTGTTCCGGAATTCTTTTTCTTATTCAGATTAGAAAGATTCCTGAGCAGTGACAAGTGAACTGCCTAAGTGTTTATCCCTTTTATTAGATTTTTAGTATAAAAAAATGTTCAGCTTTTAAAGTATTCACTGTATATTATGATCCCTGCTTGTTTCATATGGTTCACTTTGAAAATGTCCATGTATTCACAATTTTGCATTCGTTAAGCACTCTTCTCAGTTGAGTATCTCTATGCATTCATTCATTTTGAGGTTTCAATTCTTAATCATAAATAGTACACAGTCTCCTATGTCTAAAGTTTCGAGTTTTGCGTATTACTATTTTACATTGCATCTCCTAGGTATGCCAATGAGTGTCATCATCGCTATAATAAACAAGAATGGAGATAAGAAGTCTCCTTAGAAAATGTCTCTCTTTATCCTTATCTTTGTCAAGTGTTGTCCTCCAGCTGTCACTTCCAATATCTATTTTTTCATCACTTCTTAATGATGCTGACAATCATGTTTAGCAGTATTTACTCACCAGGAGTTTTCACACAAGTCACTATCAGTGATGACAATAACCAATGATACTGCCTGTAGTCTGAGTTATAACAAATTTCTCTAGATTTAGAGCACTCGCCCCTTCTTTTGATAACCGTTGCAAATCAGTTTGCATGATCACACCAGCCGTTTACCATTGATGTGTCATTGGCAATAAACCTTCTCCAACGATCCAGTACTCTCTGCACTCTTCCAATAGAAATATAGTTTTTCTATTCATATTGACATTTTACGACATTGTGTTTATGTGTATGAGTGTTATTTGGGGGAGGGCAACTAGTGGCATATTTGGCAGTTTTAGTTCTCCTGGATTCATGTTCTTTCTATTTCAACTTATGTGTGACTCATTAACGTTCGTAGTTTATTTAGGTTGGCTTCTGCATTCAATAATTATCCGTAAGATTTTGGCTATTTTTTTCATCATTGTTGTGTGTTATATGTTCTAAAACTTCTCTTCGTTTCCAATGATTTCTAGTTTGTTTTTCTAGTTTTTTGATGAAAAAAGCTGATTCGTTTTTACTTCCATCTCCCAGAGGATTTTGTGATTTTCATTTTTCAATAGTCTCCATTTTGTTTTCTATACAGAGTGTCTGCACGTTCAAAATGTAGTCATTTTTATAGATCCTTGTGTTTTTCCTTTCGTCACAGCTTTGGCTATTTTTCTCCTTTTTTAATTAGTTTGCAGTATTTATTTGTTATGTTATTTACCGCTTCGTCTCTTTGTCAATAGTGTCTACATTTACTATTTTCAGAAGATTTGTCTATTTTTATCTATTCTCTTACCCCTACTTGATATGTAGAGTTGGTCTGTAGCATCGTCTTGGCACAGTGCATTATGTATAGTCATTAATTTCCTAGTCTTCTGATCCATGTGCTTGAGTTCTTTTGTCTGACCCATAAAGACTTCAGAATATATGACTCCAGTAACTGCTTAGGTATTTATTCACATTTCTTGTTTCTTTCTATTGTCAAAAGTAGATCAATATTTTTTTTTCTTCTGTTTTTCAGATTCAAGTGAAAATTTCGATATTTTCTTTGAGTCGAGTGTTTCAGGAGGAGCGACGTTTTCACACTATACAACATTTAAAGGAAACGACTTTTCGGTTTGCATGAAAATCTTATTTTCCGACGAAATGATTTCTGATGGAATTTTCATCACTCTATTTAAAGAGAATTCAATGAAGTAAGTTTTTTGTTTTGTTTTGAGATCAATAAGAGATTCTGTCCGTTTATTGATCTGTTACATTTCACTTTGAAATTGTATTTCAATCGATAAACACACATTGAATGGACGCATCTTATTCTACTCAACATGCGACTTAAGTGTCAGGGATTAGAGAGTATTTCATTATTGAAATCACATACGTTCATAAACAATTTCTGCATTCTCTCTATATATTTTATTTTCTCACTCAGACGCTCTCTCTCTCTCTCTCTCTCTCTCTCTCTATATATATATATATATATATATATATATATATATATATATATATATATATATATGTATATATATATATATATATATATATATAAAGAGAGAGAGAGAAAAGGGGGATATAAAGAGATAGATTGAGATATTAAGAATTCAATGACCGGTGGTCAGAATGTTACATTTGCCTTAACGTTAATCCTCTTGTCTTTAATTCCCTAAATCACTTGGGGGTGCCCTTAATAGGAATGCCAACGGAGCTTCCCAGTAACTTTTTGCAGATCAGACCGCCTCTCCTCAATCGCACTTTTCCACCCTGGTGTCTAACTTCTTACAGTGGGAGAGAACTAAGCAAATCACTTTGGTCTGTTACTTAGAAGCATTCTTATTCCGACTGGATGCGATTGTCTAGTCAGCATTCCCAGTCGTCGTGGGAACCAGAGGCAATCGCTGCAGTACCCAAGCAGCCTTTTTCAAGGCTAACTGTCACAAAATAATTATGCGGTTCACACTCCACTCTTTACTGCTGCCTAAAATAAAAAGTCTGTTGTTTTGTTTGGTTGCGAAAAATAAACTTCTGTGTTTTCTCTTGCTGTTAAAAAGAAGTGCTTGGTTTTTTTTTCACCCTATTTTCCTCCTTCGCATTACAGGTTCGAGCCTTCCTGCCTACCACTTTTTTATTCCTTGTTTCGAGGCTTACCTAATGGATATTTTTCCTTTTAAAACAAAAACTGAATTATTTTAACATTCGCTTAAACTTTTTTTCACACCCCTATCCACCCAGGCTGCCTCTATTTTCTTTTAGGTTGTATTGACTCCTTACTACACCTCCTCCCCACACTCGGGCAACGTAGGTACCCCCGTTAGTATCTCTATATATAAAGGACAGAATGTGTGTGTGTGTGTGTGTGTGTGTGTGTGTGTGTGTGTATGTGTGTGTGTGTGTTGTTATGCCTCGACAAAGGCGACAGATCCTTACGATATGGGTATTATTTTAAAGCTTGATCTTTCGGACGACAAATATCGAAAAATTGGCCAAAACATTAATTCCTTCAACCGAAACTCGACCATTTTGTACAAGGAGGGGTCGCTTTTTCGCCGATATTTGAGCAAGTATTGTCACGGTTGGATTGACATTACTTAATTTCAACGCCCTCCTATTCTGGTTTTGCGATGGAGACATCGGCAAAGACGTAACTTTTTTTTCTTCCTTCGCGTTACGGGTTCGAGCCCGCCCATTACCACTTATTTTTGTTTTTGTTTTTTTTTAACACATCTACCTACTATTTTTTTATTCCCCCTCCCGTTACTACCACTTTTTTCGGGGCCCTAAGAAAAAAAATCATATTAGACAAGTCCATACCTTTTTTGGACATCAATATTATCAATAATAATGATCATCTAAGTTTTAAAGTCCATCGAAAAAAAAAAAACGAATAAAAACGATTTTTATTCTCATCACGATGATAAAGTGAAAAAAGTTATTCTAATGAGATGTTTTCTTAGAGAATATACAGTGAAGAATACATTAACGAAGAATTTGAATATATTGAACGTACATTTATGAACTTACAATACCCTCAATATATTTTGACAAATACAAAAAGGAAAGCACTAAAAATTTACCATAACCGAAACTGAGACAATTTTCTAAATAGCCAGACACACGACAGACAATCAATATTACCAACTAATAAAAACAACGACACAATCTATAAAAAACTTTAATAAGACAGGTATTCAAATAACAAAAAGAACCTCTTTAATAATTAGGGATCTAAAACATAAAATTATGACTAATACTAACACTAACATCAAGGCCGGAATATATTCCATACCCTGCCTTGATTGTGGAAAAATATACGTAGAAGAAACTGAATGAAAATTAAATAAAAGAATATACGAACACAAACGAGATGTGAAAAACAACAATACACTCAACGCCATATTTTGCCACATCGTGGAGAACGACCACCATTTTAATTTTAAGAAAGCAACTTTCCTCAAACACGTACATAGCAGATCCACACGACGTTTAATTGAGTCGGCTATAATCTCCCATTCCAGCAATATAATTAAACAAAGAGTTTTTTTCCACGTTGCTCCCTATCTGTCGAAAATAATTATTAAAGGGAACAATTTAGACACAGGTTACACTTGAAACACACACACACACACACACACACACACACACACACACACATATATATATATATATATATATATATATATATATATATATATTAGTGTTGTGCCGATGAATCGGAATCGGAATCGGGAATCGGTTAAATCGGTAATTTTCGGGGAATCGGAATCGGCATCGGAATCGGAAAAATTTGTGTATAATTTCCGATTCCAAAATCGATTCTTTGAATATTTTTCAAAAGTTAATTTTCAATTGCTGGTACCGATTATAAATATTTATTTCTTTTAAACTATTAGTAAAACTAAACTCTATAGATCTACGTACTCGTTATAGAATGAAGTTCTCATAACAAAATCACGTAATTTCATTAAATAGTTTTTGTTTTACACTCCCTTGACTAATTATCGCATTTTTTTTTAGGAAGATTCCGAATTTCCCAAATCGTTTTTACGGCATAAAATAAAAACTATTTGATGAAATTACGAGATTTTTTTTATGAGAACTTCATTCCATAACGAGTACGTAGAATATATATTTTTTTTATTTTTCGTTTTTTAACATAGTGTAAACTGCACAAGCACCCTTTTTTTTAATACGTGAAGACAGTTTAGAGCTTCATCCTAGATCTAAAAATAATTTGTTTTTTAGTGGGTTTACAAATATCGTCCAGAAGTAGAATTTCAATGAGGGGGGACTTTTAAATGTAAATATAATTTCTTTTTCAATCTGAAAAATTTCTAAATGGTTTCTCTTTATCTATTTTATCCAGACTTTGATAAATTCATTGTGAGATATTCATGTATATTTTTAACTTTTCCGAAACCCGAGAAAAATGTGACGGTGTCAGACAATGTGGCTCCAGGAAAATAAAATAAAACTCTATTCGTTTGAAATCTTTTCATATTAAACTCCTTGAGAAATTTGGCAAGTGGGTGTGAAAAAGTATTGTTGTCGAAACCAACGGCATCGAAGGTGTTAATTACCCCATAATACTTTCAACTCAACTTTTGAGTGAGATTGGCGGGCTTCAGCGAGGCCTCCGTGATATATATATATCTCACGGAGGCCTCGGCTTCAGACGGCATTGGCGCCGTCGTAGCAATCCTTAAGTATAAACATAAACAATACCGGCAGAATCAAAGAAAATCACACTGAAAGCATATTTCAAATTAAATCAAAGGCCAAGCCTTTTCACAATTTTGCCCATTACTTGTTGGTCCCCCCGATTTATCGGAGAGGGACTATAGTTTTCAGTGGCGTTCGTCCGTTCGTTCGTCCGGATGATTCCCGGATAACCGTCCATTACTTTTTTCTGAAATTTTGCCACAAGTTGTACTCCAATACGTAGATGTGCACAACATCGAATTTTTTTTAAAGAAAACTCTCGTTGCTCCCCCAGGGGCTGAAAAGGGGTCAAAAATGCCCAAAATGGCAAAAATGACACTTTTGGCCCCATAACTTTTTTCCCGTCCATTAGATTTTACTGAAACTTGTCCAAAATGTGAAGGCAATTGTTGCAAATGTAAATTCAGTATCGCTGACCTTGGCAAAACTCTGGTTTGCGCCCCCCGGGAACTTTTAGGGCTAAAAACCACCCCTTTTTTAGGCTCTTTTTTTCATATTTGTCTAAAATGTGATTATGTATCTCTATTTAGTGTTTTTTTATGGTGCTGAACTCAAATTTACATGTCTTAAGGCCTGAAACATAGCCGTTTGTCCATTTTTACAAGTAATCAGCTCCCCCATGGGGGCAAAAGAGGTAAAAAATACCTCAAAATGACTCTAAATAGACAAAATTGACATATTTTTCAGAATAACTTTTCATCCATTCATTAGATTTTTCTGAAACTTGGCAAAACCATGGGCATACCTGATATACATCTGATGGAAGTATCACTGACCCTGGGAAAAATCAGAGTCACAAGCCCTGGAGGTTTTAGGGCTAATATTGGGTGTGGAGCAAAAGTTGAACTTAGTCATTTTTCTGAAAACTTTTGAAAATTTTTTTTTCACTCAAAATTGTTTTTTTATCAGTTATGTATCACTTTTTTTATCACTTTATTCGATCCCCCCTCCTCACATAGAGGGGGACCATGCATGCACGGCTTGTTATATTTGTCAATACCGATTGCCGAGTGAGGGAGCAGCAAACATACCGACAAAACCCAACACTTTTATATTCTACTTTTCATTTAATTAGCAATAATGTTTGATATTATTTTTCTGGGCAAAATATTTCTTTAATTTTAGACAATTCTTTCGCTACTTTGAAAATAAACTGCATTCTTCTAAAGGTTACATAGCGAATTTTCGCAAAGTTTCAATTTTTGTTTTGTTTATTTTACGCATATAAAATAAGTTTAGATCTTCTTTAGTTTTACTAATAGTTTAAAAGAAAGAAATATTTATAATCGGTACAAACAATTGAAAATGAACTTTTTAAAAATATTAAAAGAATCGATTTGGGAATCGGAAATTAGGCACAAATTTTTCCGATTCCAATACCGATTCCGATACCCCCAAAATTACCGATTTATCCGATTCCCGATTCCGATTAATCGACACAACACTAATATAAAACGATTAGGAATTTAAAATAGACGGTCAGTTTCACAAATAAATATAACGTAACATGAGCTGTAGTGTGTTACCAATTTTAAATTATGTGCGCTTATTGGGGATAGGGTGTCTACTTTTTAAGCGATTACACATGGTTTTACAACGTTGCAAACCGAACTTAATTTAGTGGGAAACACTTTAGTTAATATCCATAAAGAATTAGGATGGCCAGAAATGATGATCATTTTACGTTAAATTTATATTCGAAACTGATCTTACACTCTAAATTCTAAATGATCGCTTTTCTTTCCGCCAATTAAAAAAATGTTCTAACACGTAATCTATAAAAGTAATATTTCATTTTGGAATAGGGATTTAGCTGCGAGAGAAAGCACAGAAAGCTCACGCAATCTCACGTTAAAAATGGTTTTCATAATAGTAATATTATTATTTAGAAATTCGTTCGTAACAATGAGATGTGGCTTTGCTAAGTGGCGTTGTTAAATATATTGTTTTTACATCGTTTTCTTATTTTGCCTACCAATCTTCGAATATTTTCCACTATTCATGTAAGTAACATGTTATACAGTAAATACGAACTGGTACAATATAGCTTTGTTTTAAAATCAAAATAAATGTTTTGTTGTGTTACAATTTTTAATCAATTACAAGGCAAACATTTGAGATAAAATATACGCGGACATTAACCAGGGGTTTATGTAATAATTTGAAAATTTACGAAAAAACAAACAAAAAAAAATCTCTAATTAAATATGTATAAATTTTACAAGAATCGGAATCGGAATCGGGAATCGGATCGGAATCGGAAATTTTGAACGGAATCGGAATCGGAATCGGAATCGGGAAAAATTTTGGCATCGTCCCATCACTAATATATATATATTCTAAATATGAAGTTAGAAAGAACGACCACGTGCGTATCTGTATTTTTTTTTAAATAGACAAACATATATTTATTTAAAGTTTCACATTTTCGGTTTATTAAGCCTTCATCAGGAATTTTCTTTTTAAAGAATACAATTAAAAAATGTTTTTTTCTTACGTGCCATGATGTCATTTGGCAGAGTTTGTTTGTCGAAGGTAGATATGTGTATTGTCAGTTCAGTGGTAAGCTCTGTTCATGCGCAAATGGGTAGTTTAGTAGTACCTATTTACTATGCCTCCCCACGGGACAGAGTTAGACACCAGGGTCGTTTTTTAACGTGGAGAAAAGGTACAAAAAATAAAAATTGTCTCAGTCGTAAAGGATTTCTCCTCCACCGAAAGAGAACAAGAAATGGAAGTGCAGCATCTGAAGAACTGATACTACACTTTGATCTTGACCAAAAGGCCAACCCTCCAAAGTAATCCACTTTTAAGAAGCACGGAGAAAACGGAATTCAAAATATGAAGTTAGAAAGAACGACCAAATTTTAATTATGAACCTCTATTTTATCAAATAAGACAATTTTATTAAATTTAAAGTCTAACATAAATTAAAATTTTTTAAAGAAGCTTTATATCAATTTCAAATTATAATTAAAAAATTGAAATTTAATTTTAAAATAAAAACTTTCCGATATTAATTTCAAATTCAAAAAACAATAAAAAGAAAAACAAATTGAATTTCTATTTAATCTATGTTAAACTATATTTAAAATTTAAACATTTCAATGTAGTCTTGTTTTTTAAGGGGGGAATTCTTTTCCCGTTTAAGGGATGTATATTCTATATTAAACTCTTACAAATTATATTCCATTTTTACGGATAAATTATATTCTTACAAAGTTATTCCTTTAATTTAAAATTAAAATATGAATTATAAATTATAACATATAACAATTAATTTTAAAAATATATGATTAATAATAATAATAATAATAATAATAATAATAATAATGAAATTATAAAAATAAAAATAAATTTAATACATTGAAAGTTAAAAAATTATATAATAAAAAATATTATAATAAAAAATTATTATAAATATTTAATATATAATAATAAAATATCACAAATACAAATTATAAAAATTACATTATTTTTTTAAAATAAAATTCTTTTAAAAATCAAAGTTATTTAGGAATTCAGATTTTGTCGTTTTACATGTTGCAATCTATAAGGAGTGCTCTCCTTCTGTGTATACAACATTTAAGGGATTCTCTATGCACATTGTAAGCAGCATTTTCCTGAGCCGTGAGTTCACCGTAGAGTATGTTTTTTTCGCATTGCAAAGTGAGCATTGTTAAAATTCTAGGAGAGTATAATCGTTTGGGTTCAATTGTCCTCCATTTAATGGTAAAAGTGGTCCCTTTTCCTTAAGCTTCAACACGTGGGTTGCTAAGGCTGTCTTAATCCTTGTGTTATATTGTTACATCTAATAAGGGGGGCGTGTGTGTGATCGTCTAGTTGTTCTGTCTATTTGTTGTATCTTCATATTTAATTGTTCATATGCTTTTGTGTGTGTATGTATCTCTATATAATTTTAATGTGTCTATTTTTTTCAAAGGATCCCTTTTTGTTGTGTTTCGTGGCATGGTTCCTTTCTTTTAAAATCTTCTTTATCTTTCCTCTTTATGTCTAGTGTACAATAATTTTTTGTGTTTATTTTATTTATTTATTTTCGATTCTCTCCCCCCCCCCGTAGTATGTTTCTTGTGAAAGTTTGGCAAGGAGGGACCATAGATTGAAGCTCAGTCGAGCACTTGTCATTAAAATAACGATAAACCAGAGAAAAACTCGCAACATTTCTTCTGTGAGAAAGAGGTTGTGGGGAAAAGAAAAGGACATCCCTACGAGGCTCTATTTTAGAAGTCTATTTTGAACGCTATCAAGGCAGGATAAGTCCTATCTAGCAGTTCTTGCTCAGACGTGGCAACAGTACTCCATCCTTGGACGTACCGGGCTCTTATATAGATAGAGAATTGCATCAGCAGTGAGATATCTACTGAATCGATAGAAGGATCCCACAATTTTTCCAGTGGCAACGGATTTAATGTATGTGTTTCACTTAAGATCAGGAGTAAAAGTAAAGCCCAGAATCTTGTCAAAATATGAGGCCTCTCCAAGACGAGAGCCATTCGTTTCAATTGATGCCAGATGGGGATCAGAGCGTTGATGATGTAAAGATAAAAGCTTGGTTTTAGATGCATTAAAAGTAACCAGCCACTCCTTTCCCAATCGTACCACGTGCTGAAGATCAATCACTATTCTTATGAACCTATCAGAGAGAAATGATTTAATAATTGAGAAGACATTTCCAGCTATACTGTAGCTGGAGATCTTGTGAAGTAAACCTTTATGTCATACTCTATCAAAGGCCTTTGATATGTCAAGAGCAATTTCCCCCACAACACAGACTAAACCAATGACTTGTATCAACTAAACTTTCTGTAAGTGATATATATATATATATATATATGATGAAAATAATGGAAATAGTATTCCGACAAAATAGAGAAAATAAAAAGGAACAAACCGTATTATGTGTTGATCAACGTTTCGTCTTTATTTCGAGACTTCCTCTGAATGAATGAGATTAAGAAACAAAAAATATACCAGTACAAAATATTTGAAAATGTATCACGTGCACAGTGTGACTCAGTTCTATTTCAGAGAAACGGAAAAATGACATTGGAAATTCAAAAAGGAGGGGGAGGGCTGGCGCTGTTAAAGAGAAGAAAATTTTAGTGACATCATATAGTCGTTAATGTAAATTTAAAACTATGGACGCAGTTTATATTCTTATTGGGAAAAAAGATATATCTGTTGAAATTCAAATATAAGTTTGTAACAGAAATGAAATGAGTGTTTTTTATGTAATTTATTGATTGAGATTATG
This sequence comes from Euprymna scolopes, assembly GCF_053919585.1. Classification (NCBI taxonomy): domain Eukaryota; kingdom Metazoa; phylum Mollusca; class Cephalopoda; order Sepiida; family Sepiolidae; genus Euprymna; species Euprymna scolopes. The sequence continues at coordinate 15,806 of NW_027633493.1, forward strand.
TGTTAATTATTACAGGGGGTGTTTGAATGGTGTGAGAAAGTTAACCTGTGTCCACAGTTAAATAATGTTCTTTTAACAGGAGTTTATTTATTAATGGCGCTATGTTATAGAAACCTCCACGTTGTTTAATAGTGCTTGAAATTGCGATAAGCGCAGATTCAAGAAGACTCCGGCGCGGTTTATTTGAAATAAATTTAACTACTTATATATATATATATATATATATATATATATATACATACATACAAGTGAAATATGTTCATATTCTTGTGTGTGTGTGTGTGTGTGTGTGATACATGTATTTTGGGGCATACCTTCATATGTCGTGGATGTTGGTCTACCTGAAATCATCTTGTGTCTTGGAGGGGACACGGGAACCTGTTTTGGACGAAGATTCATTCACTTTAAGACAAGGAATTGGTTTGATAGTTTTTATTCACCTTCAAGATGTCGACCACAGAAGGATGGACATGAATCTCTGGCCTGCGTGGTTTCATTTCTTGGTCTCATTTCCACACACGCTAGCGTCCCCCCTCAGTGGAGGGGAGGGACGGCTATTAAGCCGTCCGTCGCTTTCTATGTCCATACCCAATCTCTCAGATTCAGCTAACCTGATCATGTGACTCACATGCATCCGATCAGCTGACCCTCACTTCCTGTCAACGTGTCTACAATATAATTTACACACCTCCCTCTCTTTCTCAATCCATTTTCTAACACTTATTTTAGCTCTAAATAAACTCATATTAATATAATATCTTTGCTTAAATGAACCTTGTGTCATTCTACATAAAAGTGTATTCAAAGACAACATAAAATTCCAACAATCTAGTAATCAACAGGAAAAATAAAAATAAAAATAGTAGGAATATCATTTGAGTTCTTACCTCCGTTCTCATTCAATACTAAAACTAGAGTAGGGAACTTTTCCTTAGGCTTCTAAATAAAAATTTCCCCCAAAACACAGACTAAACCAATGACTTGTATCATCGAAACTTTCTGTAAGTGATATATATATATAAAAGTGAAAGTGTCTGTCTGTCTGTGTACATTTCCCTACACAATATCTATGCTAATTTTCAGTCTACAGACTTGAAATTTGATATACAGGGTAGTGAGATTTGGGAAAAGCATTTTAATCTATTTTCAGCCAGAAATTTGGCTGGTAAGGGGTCAAAGTTCAACGATTTGACCTTTGAGAACTTTACCAAACTTCTACGCAAATTTTGGGTCTAAACACTTGAAATTTTAGATATAGGTTCCTTGAACAGGGATCTAACTTAATAACTTGACTTGAGCCCCAACACAATAAATGGTAAGGGGTCATAATAGGGGTCAAAGTTTGAAAAAATTTGACCTCTGCGGTCTCTACCAAATTACTCAGAAAATCTCTGGTCTAAACATTTGAAATTTTACATAAAGGGTATTCAGAGATAGGGCAAGCTTTTTAATCTGTTTCGGTCGAAAATTTGAGTTACCAATATATAAATGTATGTATGTATGTATGTTTGCATGTCTGGCTAAAACTATCGTCAGAGGCGACGAATTTTCACAAGATCAGTATCGTTTTGAAGTTCGACCTTTCAGACGACAAATATGGAAAAATTGGCTAAAAACATAAATATATTAACCTTCAACTGTGCATTTTCTACAGGGGGTTGCTTTTTTCGCTGATATTTTCGAAAGTAATCCTCGCCTTTCGATTTTCTAGCCTCAATTAAAACCTACGTCACTTCCGGTTTGGCGGTGGTCGTAAGAGTAAAGACGTCAGGGGTTTTCCCCATTCTTTTCCTCCTTTGCCGTACGGGTTCGAGCCTGCCTTCGTACTACCAATTTTTTTTTTTTGCTTAACATACACCTACAAACACCCGGGCAACGCCAGGCACCCATGCTGATATATATATATATATATATATATATATATATATATATATACATCTACACACACACACACACACACACATATATATATATAAATATATATATATGTATATATAAATCTATCTATCTATATCTATTTATATCTATATTTAGATCATATATATATATTTTTTATTACATTTTCACCCCAAACAAGGCAAATTGCCACTTTGGTGTAGGGGGCTACTATCAGGGGCAACAACTACTGGGGTACTATGGGTGGATTTGGGCAGCAAGATGTCGGTTCACGTTACACTTGAACTTCTGCACGTCAGTACTGTTAGGAAAGCAGGGACCTGGAATGGAATTCCAGAATCTAGCGGTTCTGGGGCAGAAACTATTGGAGTAAAAAGATCTTTTACATATAGGGATCTCTACAGTGTGGGGTGGGATTTAGCATATTGAGTAAAATGATTTATAATTTATAATTAAAATTAAAAATTAAAAATCGGTTCCACAAGGAAGAACAAAAAATCAATAAATTATAAGATCGTTTCGGAAACGATGTTTTTATTGAGACAGACAATAGGTCTTGGGCAATAATTTTATCATTTGATATTATAAAACAACATCTGCTTATCAGCAAAATAAGTGAGTGGGGGTTTAAACACACCAAAAATAAAACAAGCCTTTTCTTAAATAAAGCAGATATATCTGGAACATATTTTAAATATAAAGAAAAACAGTTCATTATTTTGATGTTGATAAACAAAGTAAGATAAAATAAAATAAAATCGAGTGGAAAAGTAAGGTTAAAAGCAAATATTATTAATATTTATAATATATATATATATATATATATATATATATATATGTATATATATATATATATATATATATATATATATATATATATATATATATATATATATATATATACCTTTTATTTGTCAGCCTTTAAAGCCTTTAAGTATAATCCTCAATGCATTCATTGGCGTGTTAAATATAGTTTATAAATAGTTGAAAATGTTCATATATACAAACTTCAAAGGAAACGCTAATAACATAATATTACCAGTTTAAAATCGTTGGAAACACTATATTTTAATCTAGCTTACATAATTCAATTATAAAGGTAGATAACTGGCATTTTTGAAAAATGATACTAAAATAGAAAAATAAAGAAAACTTTTATTGTTCGAAGGGAGATAACCACTAATTACTTATAAATTAGTTATTTTTTATATAATCTTTTAAACATAGTAATATTAATAAAATCAATAATAGTAATACCATGAATCTTTTTGGTAGCAATTAAATAATAAATACTATTATTTATAATAGTAACTATAATATTTATAGAACTAATATTAATAAAAATAATAACATATAAAAATAATAAAATAACATAGAAAATAATGGTAAAATATTAAATAATAATAATAATAATAATAATAATAATAATAGAAATAAAACTATAATAATAGTTATTAAGTTGTAAATAATAAATAATATCTATGCTTATCGAGCTTATTATATATCTACATTACAACGAGCACTGTTTTCTTTTAATTGTATTAATGCATTTACTAGTACATTACACTCTTGTTCTAATCCCCTTATATATATATATATATATATATATATATATATATATATATATATATATATATATGGGACGCTACAGAAAGATACGGTAACAAAAAATAAAACGTATATATATATATATATATATATATATATATATATATATATATATATATACGAGCAAACAGTTAATAAAATATGTTAAAAAACACTTTGAAATTAGTTAAAAACATATTAATTCTGAAAAGCAAGGAATTAGCAAAATGCGGGATCGGATTTTGCATGCAAAAGTATTTGATGAAAACAAGTAAGTAAAAGATTTTATTTGATAACAAAAAAGTGAAGCAGAGGCAATATGGTGAAGAAAAGGGTGATTACAAGTGAATTGATAGTCTGGTGGAAGATAAATAATCCAGTGAGAGTAAAATCCAAATATATAACTTCAAGAAAGTTAATTGAATTTCCATTTGCACAAGTAAAATCTTGAAAAAATGTCAGCAAGAGTTGTTATAAGACACTATTTTATATTTTATTTTTATTTATTTATTTATTCTTTTTTTATTATTTATTTTCTATTCATTTATTAATTAATTTATTTATTTTCCATTTAGTGTCTTCTAACAACTCTTGCTGACATTTTTAAGTGATGACCTGTACATTTCAGTTGACCTATATTATTTTGCCCTATATATTTTTTCGCGCTTTAACATTTCCTGTTTGGGTCATTTTGACATTGGTTGCTCTATTG
>NW_027633493.1:22500-40263 GCF_053919585.1 Euprymna scolopes
TCATTCACTCAGTCAAATGGAATTCTTATATTTTGAATATCTGCAAAAACCTTTTAAACTAACTATTCTGTTGATGAAATAAAATTACAGAAATTACAGAAGTTAAAAGTCAAAGAATTTTGCCCTTAACTCTGATCAGCTGGCACTTTTTCGTACCCAATTTCCCACAAGTGATGCAAAAGTTTTTGTGCGGATCGAACAGTCTGCAACTGTACATGCATATTTTGAGTTAAGTTTAATGTCTTCACATGGAACAAAAAAGTAGAGTATTTGAGGCAAGCATTTATTTCATCTGCTGGTGTTGATTGAAGAATAACAGGTAACATTTGTCTGAAATCTCCTGCAAACAATATTACTGCATTCCCAAATGGTCTGACATTGCCACGCAAATCTTGCAAGGATCGACCAAGAGCCTCAAGTGATTTTTTGCGTACCATTGTGCATTCATCCTAAACAATAAGTCTGCATTTCTGCAATATTTTTCCCCATATTGGATGTTTTGGAGATGTCGAAGATGAGATTTTTGAAAAGTTGAATGTTTTAAAGTAGAATAAATAATTCTTCTACTTGGCAGTAAGGTCGCAGGTATTCCTCATGCAGCAAGGGCTAAGGCTATGTCATTTTGTTACCAAATGGCTGCCAAAATCAATTTAATTAGAAAGGTTTTACCAGTTACTTCTGGTGCTGTTCAAGGTAGCAGTAATTTCCAAATAACTTCTATTCTCACAGTCAGTAAATTAGATGACTAAAATAGGATTTATCCATGTTTTGACAATGCCTTATTCACTGTAATTAATTTAGGAGACTAAAATAGGATGAGGGATTAGAGATGGACAGATAGAGAGGAAGATATATAGATAGAAAAGAGACAGTGAGAGGAAAATAGAGAAAGAGAAGGAGATAGAGAGATAAAGGGATTGATAGATAAACAGAGAGAGAGGTGGAGTGTTAGAAACAGAGAGGGATGAAACAGAGGAAAGGAGAGAGATAGAGGGAGTTAGAGAGAGAAAGGGGCTAAAAGAGAGATGGAGAAGGTGATATAGAGAGAAAGAGATTGAGAGAGGGAAAGGAAGAGATGGATAGAGAGAGATATTGAGAGAGGGGGAGAGAAACAGAAGGTGAACTACACTTCACCGTTTTTTCCTCGTTCAGTAGAGAAGAAATCTTTCGAGACTGAGGCAATTTTAATGTTTTGTTATTATCCAGAGTACCCCTTTTTTTTTTGGGGGGGGGTAGATTTTCCTCGCATTAGAAACCGACCGGGTTATCTGTACTTTCACTTAACAAATTAATAAAAGAAAAACATATTGAAAATTTGAATTTAACAGGAAAATACTATTTTAAAAAATAGCACGGTAACATAAGTGCATAAGTGCCACTTTAGGTACTCCTTGGGCGTTGAGTTCCATTGCGACCAGCATAATTATTTAATGGTCGCTCCCTTAGCCCCCCCCTCCCAGTCAAGGCTAATGCATGCGCATGTAACATTTTTTTTTATTTACTGACGTTGGCTTAGTAACTAAACGATTTATTGATAATTTCGTAACCCTTAAACGCATGCCGGAAGATTTAAATTGGTTCATTATTGTTGTAATGAAAAAAAAAAGTTTCATTCAACACAAAACCAAAAACACATATTAATGATAAATGATTTATTATTCTATTCATTGAAATTTAATTTTTAAATTAAACATTAAAAAAAAAGTTAATAAAAAAATAGTTGCTTATGTGCGCATAAACAACTTGTTTTTTTTTTAGATTAGGTCCACCTTATAATCACCCCCCTCCCCAACCTCCTCATATTAAGAACAGCTTCCGGAATAAACACCACTTTTGGAGGGGGGGGGCTATTTGCAAAATTTAACTGATATTTGTTGTCAGCATACCCACCCGAAAACACTATTAAAAAAAAAAGGAGGGGTTCAGTGCCCGTGGCAGAGAAGTAGATTTATTTATCAATAAAAGTTGCGGAGAAATAAATTTATTTATCAATAAAAGTCATTTAAAAAAGAAAATTGTAGAGGTGGACCTAAATGTTTTGTTTTCGCCCTATTCAACAATTTGTTCATCTGCGCATGTAAATTAAAAAATATTTGTAAAAGTGAGAAGTTATTAGTAAAGGATTTAGTTTTTTTTTTAATTTATTTTTAGTTTTTTTTTTACATTAGATCCACCTCCACAAATGTTAAGAACGGCTTTCAGAATAAACACCCCCAACCTCTCCATGTTAACAACGGATTTCGGAATAAACACCATTGGGGGGAGATATTTAAAAAATAGTCGATAAAAGTCGTCATTTAAAAAGAAATTTAAAATCAAATGTTTGTAAAAAGTGAGAAATTATTAATAAATGTTTAGTAACATTTTTCGGTGCTAATGCAGAGAGTGATCTGCGCTATTTTTTAAATCGTGTTTTTATTTTTAATCAATTGCAAGGTTAAAGTACAGAATAGGTACAAAACACCCTCCCCCCCATGTTAAGAATGGCTTTTTAAATAATAACGTTATTATTTCAGCATGGATCACTCTCTGCATGAGTACCCATTTTTCTTTTAATATTCATAAAAAGTAAAACTTTTTTTAAAATAAATAAATAAATAAATAAATAAATAAATGTTTGTAAATGTGACAGATAATCGTTTAGTTACGGCAACGTCAGTAAATAAAATATGTTACGCGCGGGGTGAGGTGGGAGACTAAGGGAGCGACTATTATTTTTTTCTATTGGTCGCCATGGAACTCAACGCCCAAGGAGTACCAAAATTTATTTTTTTGGTCAAATAAATAAATTTCAAGCAATTTTTGCAATAAATAATAGATAGCAACTTCGTTAATTTTACGACTCGCCCCAGCATATTATAAACACCCTAACTTCCCCATGTTAAGAATGGCTTTCGAGGTTTATGGAAGGGCGTTTTTTTTGTTTTTTTTTTAACATGGGGGGGTTAGGGTGTTTATAATACGTTGAGGCATGTCGTAAAAATGAAACAGTTTAGAAAAAGTTAAAACAAACTTTTTTATGTAAACAATGCCGTGAAAATAAACTAAACAATTAAAACGTAATGTTTCATGAGTGAAGCCTTAACATAAATAAAATTTAAAAAACATAAGTACATAAATGAATTTAAAGTTTTAAAATATGGGATTATGATTTTTTTTTTTTTTGTGTGTGTGTGTGTGTGTGTGTGTGTGTGTGTGTGTGTGCTAATGCAGAGAGTGATCTCCGCGCTATTTTTTAAAAATCGTTTTCCACGTTTAAAGTTTTATGATATGTTTTTATTCAATTGTAAGATTAAAGTACAGAATAGGTACAAAACACCCTCCCTTCCCCATGTTAAGAATGGCTTTTTAAATAATAACATTATTATTTCAGCACGGATCACTCTCTGAACAAGTAAGTTTTTTTTTTTTTTTTACTTATCGAGTTAACAGAAAATGAAATCTTTCGTCAATTCGTGGCTGTGAAATGAATCGAACCGGAAGTTCAGTTTTATCAACAGAACAGATTCGCAGTAAAAAACATATATTTATTTTATTTAATATTTTAATTTTAATAAATCGCGAGGTAAATTTATTTCAATAACATAAAAACATACCTCGACTCTAAAGATGGGTTGTCTGAAAATTTCAAATAAACTGGTAACTTAGAAATAGGGTGTTATTTGTTTAGAACAAACCAACTTTACATTTATATATATATATATATATATATATATATATATATATATATATATATATATATATATATATATATATATATATATATATATACACACTAGCATACGACCTGCCGTTGCCTTGGATCCAATATAAAAAAAGAACAAATATCCTACACTACTAAAGAGGCAAAATGTCTGTTTATTTTCTACAAAGAGTAAAGCATGGTTATATATATATATATATATATATATATATATATATATATATATATATATATATATATATATTAGGAAAAGTACCCGTCGTTGACTGGGTTCAAAAACAGCCTACAGAAAATGGACTCTGATTTATGAAAGCATGATAGATTATGAAAAGGAAGGGATGTAAATTTGGATTGAATTTGGGGGTATCAAAACCAAAGCCAAATATGATGAAAGTAAAAATAAAATAGATAAACCCCATAATTTATTATACCATACCTGTTCACACTGAAACACTTATCACAATATTCTGTGGATCTATATTAAAAAACCTTGGGGAACTTTGTGATATATTTCCATTCTATGGAGGTCATGTGCGAAGGAACACCCCATAATTTTATTATACCATATTTCTTCAAACTGAAACATAATTATCAAAGTATACTTTCGCAGATATATATGAAAAGTCTTTATTAAAGTTTGTGCCTATTTCCATTCTATGGAGGCCAGGCGCGAACGCAGACCCCACAATTTTATTACACCATCCAAATTTAAGTTAAAACATACTTATCAAATTATTATGTACATCTATATCAAAAACACTTGTAAACTTTTTTTAAAATTTTTAATTTTTTTATTTTCATACTTTGTAGACCAGGCGCGAACGCAGACCCCACAATTTAAATGAACCACCGTTCTGCCAGATCAAATATACCAATTCCTGTGTCTCGATACATCTTCTATCATTATATGCAATCAGTTTGTTAAAATAGTCAATCATATAGGAGCCTATTCGTGACCAGACACACACACACACACACACACACACACACACACACACACAGACATTCAGCTTTATATTATAGATATACATATCTATAAAGCTGAACGTCTGTGTGTGTGTTTTTGTGTGTGTGGGGGGTCACGAATATGCTCCTATACGGTTGACTATTAAAAAAAAAATGATTACATATAATGATAGATGTATCAAGGATCAGGAATGGGTATTTTTGATCTGGCGGAACGGTGGTTCATAAAAATTGTGGGTGTTTTTATCTAAATTTAACGTAACGTCCAGGAAGTTTGTTATTTTTATGTTAGCTAGTACATCTACTTTAAGCCTCTATATATATATATATATATATATATATATATATATATATATATATATATATATATATATACACTTAGTTCTATTTTTTGGAAAAAAATCAAGCAGTGTGCTCTTTCATAGGAAAAAGATTTTTTTTAAATAAGGGCGTAATATTTTTATTTTCATAAGTTTCATATGATAAGCCATCTGTCAGTAGACGAATTAGATGAGAGAGCTTGATGTGTGGAACTAAAACGGTTCCCAATTACTGAGTCTTAAACCGACGATACCGAGGGTTTATGTTATCTAAACCGTTGATCATTATCCAATTCCGACTAATGCTTAGTAATGTTGGGTGTTTATTGTTGTTTAAGCAATGTACATTTATATAGTAATGCTGAGTGTTTATTTTTCACATTACAAAAATCATGTACATTGATAAAGTAGTTCACAGTGTTTATTGGTCACATTCTAAAAATTACGTACATTGATCAAGTAATTCTGAGTGTTGATTAGTCACATCCTAAAAATCACATACATTGATATAGTATTTGTGAGTGTTTATTTGTCATAGTCTAAAAATCATGTACATTGATCAAGTAGTGCTCAGTGTTTATGTTTTATTTAACTAGTTTGTACTTAAATATAACAATTTAATAAACAAAAACTGACATCTGCAGAATACGGACCGTGCTAAGATAATAACGTTACTATTTAGAAAGACATTCTTTAAATGGTGAGGGAGTGTACTTTTTTTAATTCATTCAGTACTTTAATTTAACAATTTAACATACAAAACACTTATACAGAATACTTAAATAATAATGTTATTATTTAGAAAGTCATTTTTTGTCTGTGGAGGGGAGGGTATTTTTAAAACTATGCTGCACCTTAATCTTACATTTTTATGAACAAAATCTAACTTCTACAGAACACTGACCGTGCTGAAGTAATTACTTTATTATTTAGAAATTCATTCTCAATATGCGGGGAGCGAGAGTAAGAGAAAAAAAAGGAAATATAGAGAAAGAAAGTGGAAATTCTTTTTGAATCTATATGATTCAAATATGGAAATATTCCATCACCTCGCGGTGATAAATTCAGTCAAATATGAAAAAAACTCTGACATTTTTTATTTGAGATTCTTATTGAACACATTAAAAAAAAAAGAATAAAACTTTGTTGTATTTTCTTTAAGAAGAATGATAATTGTTGTACGAATCTCTTTCGCTCTATAAATGAGATAGTTATTCTATTCGTTAAAACCACTTTCTCACAAGATGCCGTTAGTCTTGTTTTATGCTATCCTTCTTTCCAAGGAAGGTGCTCGACTGAATTCCAATTTCTGGTTCCTCCGTGTAAAATATTTAACGCAAGAACGCTTACCATCGCTTCAAAAACTTTTCCTTTCTTCCTCTATGTACCTTAAACAAAATAGAATTTCCAAGAACAGTTTCTTGCCATGAATTTTCATTGTGTAACTCATTGATACAGAACTGCTTCCCTGAAAACTACAATACAGTCGGTTTTAAGTCCAACGCAAACAAATATTTGTCAAGCCGTCTTATAAGTAACTAAGTCCGTTCATCGTTTTCAATCCTCTCATCGTATTGTTCATCAGTCAACTGACAATTTCATTAAGCTTTTACCCTTGAGTTGCAGCCACGTCTTAATAAGTGATGAGTCATCAGTATTAAAAAAATCATGACAATTTCTATTGCCATCAGTTTATTTTCATTGTTTATTTTTTGTAATGCTAAATGTTTACCATTTTTCTTTAATTCCAGCATATTTGAAGAATACCTGTCGATTGGTAGCAAAGGAATCACCCTGAATTCAACAGACTACAGTTACTCAGTGGACTTGAATTTTAAAGATTGGAGTTCTTTTTGTGTTGCTATAAGCGAAAATGGTGACACAAGAATTTTGGTCCGTAAATTTAAGAAAATCGAACTAAAGATGACTGAATTACAATTAACAGATTTTAAGTAAGTAACATAATAACACTAACATTTTTGTGTTTTCGATGCACTCAAGCATATCTATAATAGAGCATTTGCTTGTGTCAATAAATTTATTGGTTTGTTTTACATGAGCTTTTCATTGTTAAATGCTCAGGTTGAATATCTATTCTTGTTTAAGTATGGAAACTTAACATTTGTGACTAATTGGAATACTTGGTTTGGAGAATATCACTTCATAACACGTAAATACTCTTTGATAATTAGAAGAGGTCAGAAGTGAAAATATTTCAAATCAAAACGATAAAAACGTGAAAAGTATATGAAAATAGACTTAACTTATTGAACAAGAAAAGTTTTTATTTTGATGAGAAAAGTTTTTATTTTGATGAGAAAAGTTTTTATTTTGATGAGAAAGGTTCTCAGTAAAAACTCTTAAAATGTTCAGATCTTGAGAATGTTGTAACATTTAATTGTAGTTCAAATCTCCTTAAAATAAAAGGTGGAACATTTTAGGCGGAGTCTTCTTGCTCCTCCAGGGGAACCTGTAAAAGGTGTAAAAAGTAGCACCTAATGTCAATTAGAATTTCCATGGACAGAGTTTCTTCCCAACGATTGCCTAGATGTAGAACACGTTATCATAAGATGGCTTCCCTGTGATCGATATCATAGTCATCTTCAAATTCAATTTAAACAAATACTTGTCATAAGCAATTATCATAAGTAATAAAATCTTCTTTATTCCATTTCTCATTTTTAATTCTGTTATAATATTATTCATTATTTAACTGACAATATATTAATTTCATCAACAATTATCTTTAAGTAGTTTTCATCCTTTATATTAGAGAAAAAGTAGGCCAATAAATATTAAGTTAAAATGGAATGATTTCAATAAGGAGGTTGTGGCAGGAGGTGGAAAATGTCAGCTGAATTGCTCATGCTCCTTCAGGGAACGTGTAAAAGATGTAAGAAGTAGCACCTAACATCAATTAGAATTTGTATAGAGAGAGTTTCTTCCCATATGCAGAAAATGTCACCAAAGGATTGGTTTCATGTGGTCTATAACATGGTCATATACAAATTCAATTTTAAAAGTATTGTCATTAACAATTATCATAAGTAATCAATATTCAATATTGAATTCCTCATCCTAAATATTATCCCAACTTCTTCGATAAAATTACTGAGGAGCTAATACAGGCTTAGCTCTACCGTCTATTATGTCCGGGTGTCCCTGACCAAATAAAGGCAAATGAGTTTCTCTTTTGATAAATCCCAAGGTGAGTTGGGACCACGCATTCACAAACAAATAATGTACTCGACACACAAATTTTAAAAATTCAAGAGAAAGATCATCGACTACAGGTTTTATCAAGAGATGTCTGAGTCTGATTTAAAAAGACACAAATAATTCCCCTCCCAAGATTTGAAGTCGTGTAGATTTCAATATCTTTTTCTCTTGGGGTTCATTATAATTGGTTCTGTAAACTTTCTTTTTATTCCCGATCTTCTCGGTTCGGGCATGGTTTATGGTGGTTCGATATCAAACGCTTCGTATAGTATATCAATTGGATCTTCCTTTTCATCAGGTTTGTCATGTTCGTTGTCTTTTATATGACGTTTTCTCAATTGATTTTGATGTCTTTGTGTATCCCTTTCGGACCTTTTATCATGTAGACCAAGTCGCCGATACGTTTATCTACCGTACCAAACTCCCAATATGAAATATTATTTTTCATACATTTAAAATATACACGCTCACCAAGTTTAAACCTTTTACGTGATGTGTGCGTAGTTTGATGGACGATTGCTTGCTTTGGTATTAATTTATTAAATGGTGATTTTATTTTTCTAGCAAAAATTAATTCTGCTGGCGATAATTTCGATGGTGTATTTTGATTCTTAGTTATCCTGTATATTTACAGGAATTGTTGTAATGCTTTATCCGTCGGGGTCCCTATTGATTTTCTAAGTGCACGCTTTATCGTGTCTACGGATCTTTCCGCTAATCCGGTGGTGTAGTTATATGTTTTACCTGAAAAGTGTCACAAAAGTCCTTGAAATCACTTGATGTAAATTGTGTTCCGTTATCTGTGACTATAATATCTGGCTCACCAAAAGTGCAAATATTTCATGCAGAAAACTTATTGTGTTATTTGTCATCGGGTTCTTGAAACGCTTTACTTCAGGCCATCTGGAAAAACTATCTACTACGATTAGGTAGTTTGTCCTTCGGTCGGTCTAGAAAAGTCTATATGAATGCATTACCATGAATGGTCAGTTTTTTTCCTAGGTTTATGAACTATCGTTGGTGTCTTTGCGGCTAACGCACAACCTTTACACTTGTTTACTGTTAGTGCAATATCCATATCCATGTTACGCCAGTAAATGTAACTCCGCATAAGTGCCTTCATCCTATTTATACCCGGGTGTCCTGTATGAAAATCACGTATGATCGTTTTCTGCAAGGTTTTCGGTATAACAACTCTTTCACTATATAATAAAACATCATTGCATACGGAAAATATGCTTTGCGTTTTTTCATCATTTTCCCTTATTTTTTTTTATGTCATCGTAATTTTCAGTCTCCCTTTTTATATCGGTTAACGTGACTGGTAATTTTTTTATTTTATTCGCCACCGTGTTTTTCCTCATAATTGGAACGTATAGCTGCAATTACTGACTCTTCAAGGGTTTCCTCCATTTTCGGTATAAGCCTTGTCAGGCCATCCGCATGACCTATTTTTTTCGAACACAGATGTTTTATTTGAAAGTCATAATTTAGCAAGATTGTACCCCAATGGAGTAGGCGATTTGCCGTATATACTGACAAGCCCTTTTTTGAGCTGAAGACTGTCACTAGGGGCTTGTGATATGTTTCCAGTGTAAAGTGTCTACCGTACAGGTAACGGTGGAATTTCGTCACCGCGAAAATAATGCTTAACCCCTCTTTTTCTATTTGAGAGTAAGCCTTTTCTGCCGGAAGTAGTGTCCTTGAGGCGTGAGCTATAGGTTTCTTCGATCTATCTGGCAGGATATGCTGTAGCAATGCTCCTATACCATACGAGCTCGCGTCGCTTGCAACACTTATTTCTAATTTTGGGTCGTAATATGTTAAAAATAGATCGGATGTCAACGTCTTTTTAATTTTCTCAAATGCGTCTTGACATTTTTTTGTCCATATCCATGGTGTTTCTTTCTTTAATAACTCGTTAAGTGGAGCTCTTGTCGTGCATTCCTTTGATAAATACTTAGTAGTAGTTTGCGAGACCTAAAAAGCTCTGTAGAGTCGTCACGTTATGTAGTGCCGGCGTGTTTTTAATTGCTGTCGATCTTTCCGGGTCTGGGCGTCGATCGCCTTTATTTATTATTTTCCCTAAATATTTGATTTCGTCTAAACAAAATTCGCATTTGTTTTCTTTCACCTTGAATCCGTATTCGTTTATTCTTGTGAATACTTCTTTTAGATGCTCTTGGTGTTCACTTATGGACGCGCTCCTGATGATTATGTCACCCAGGTATGCACAAGCACAATCTATTCTGTTCAGCATTGTATCCATTGCTTGTGGGAAAATCGCCGGCGCCACTTTGATCTCGCAGGGTAAACGGTTGTATTTGAACAACCCTTTGTGCGTGTTAATGCATAATATCTTTGAGCATTCTTCATCCATCGGAATTTGTAAATAGGCGTCGGACAAATCTATTTTTGAAATAATTTTGCCACCATTTAGTCTGGTAAATATCTCCTTAGGGCTTGGTTAAGGGTAGTGGTGGTCTTTTAATTTCTCGTGTAGGCCCGTAGAAAAGTCTGCACAGACTCGAATTTGTTCCGAGTTTTTTTTTTACGTACACCGTAGGGACTGCCCAGTGTCGATTTTCGATAAGATGCCTGTTTTTTTTTCAAGTCTATCTAGCTCGCTATTTATTTTGTCTAAACTGGCGAATGGTACGTTCCTTTTTTTCTTAAACACCGGTGTTGCATCCTTTTTTTTTTAGTTCAAACGAAGTCTTAAATTTATTGCATCTTCCCAGTCCAGTAGTAAATACTTCTGGGAATTTTTTTAGATCGTTTTTAATATATCTGATGTTCGGGTGCAATTGGTTATTTTTCTACAAAAAAGCGTTCATTGGTTTATCCCAAAGATTGAATTTTTCAATCCAGTCAATTCCCAATAAGTTCTCGCTTTCTTTAATTACGAAGATTTTCAATTTCTTCGTCGTGCCATTTAAATTAATGGGCAGGATGACCTCTCTTTCGAATTTTATTTCGTCTTCTGTCACTGTTCGCGCACCTTTACTTGACTTTTGAAGAGTCGGTTTACCCAGCTTTTTCCAAGTGTCGACGTTTCTTAATGGCAAATCCGATCCAGAGTGAAGCTGAAATTTCACTTGTTTGTCGAAAATATTACTGATACATATTTTCGTAAATTATTTTTCCCTTTGTCGTTTGTTCTCATTTGGTGTACTCTATTTTTTGTTCTGCAGCAAACACTCTTATGTCTAACTTTATCGCAATTGTAGCACCTGACATTTTTGTAAGGACAATCCTTTTCAAAATGTTTTTCATCACATACATATTTACGTGATATACTTCAGTTGGAGATATTCCGCCAGGTGGCGTGTTGCATGTCTTACTGGAGGCAACATAGGCGTCTTGCCTATTTGGCGGTCGTTGCAGAACTCTCCCGGTATTGGTGATTGATACTTTTGTATATCTCGCTCACCCACCTCTGTTAATAAGTGGGCGTCTCCATAATACCCCCTTCCAAGATTTGTTGATTTCAATATCTTTTTCTCTTAAAGAGACATCAAATAGACTAAAAATAATAGCGAAATAATAAAAAGGCTAATAAACACCAAATTTATAAAATGTACGGCATAATCGCGTTGCTACACCGGTTCTCATCAGATCACCGAAGTTAAGCAACGTTGAACCAGGTTGGTACCAAATAGGTGACATTTAGGGATTCTAGGCGCTGTATGTGCTCTCCGCTTATCTTGGCATTTGTTTCCAGTCGTCCGAAACATACACTTCACTTGCCCCTGGAATTTAACAATATCGACTCAGGAGGATGTGGTTGAAGATTGCGCATTTCCTGTCACAAAAATTTCACGTGCAGGCACCCCTTTGTGGGTATCCATAGTCTGTCAAAGACTGAAGGAGCCTGTGTGTATAAAATAGGCTAACGAAAATATAAATAAAAAGGGTGATTAGACAAAAACTACATGCAATAGACTAATAAACAAAAGCTTTATGAAATAAGTTAAACCATGAATACATTTAATAGGCTAATTAAAAAGCTGTCATATAGTTGGCTGTATATATATATATATAACATGTTCATATATTTACGGAACGAACATTTTAACAGTCTATTTACTGTGTTATCATGTCGTATGCTAGATGTGTATTAATGAGTGTATATATTTATTCATGTATCTGAGATTGTTTAGCAATGTTCTTATGTGTGTGTAAATTCATAACAAAAACCTTTATGACCAACTATTTTTTTACAAAGGATTTACCAGTTATCAAGGCCCGGAGGCCACTCGAGGATAAGGGTTATTGAGTGTGCAGTAGTCAATGGGAAAATATCATAGTAATCGTTTGTCGTGGAAATTTGGTAAATTGAATTACTTAAGGGAACGGCTCATCAGGAACTTGTTTATGTTGGACTTGAAGACGACCATATTGTAGTGAGCTAGAAAGCAGGGAAATGGAAGCGAGATCAACAAGGGTACAGTTCTAAGAGAGAAGCTTTGTTCATGGAATCTACGTTTAGGTTTAGTTATAGATAAAGAATGGGGTAAATTATTGTTAGTGGCTTTAGCTTGGCGAGTGTTTTTGTGAAATTTTGACAGGGTAAAATATAGATTGAAGCTCAGACAAGCACTTGACATGAAAATAACGATAAAACAGAGACAGGCTCGTAACATCTATTACTAAGAAGAGATAAGGGCATCCCCTACTAGGATACAAAGTCTATTTTGAACTCTGTGAGCAAGGATAAGGTCTTTCTAGCAGCTCCTGTCCAGATATGGGAACAGTATTCCATCCTAAAACGTACTTGATTCTTATAGAGTAGGAGAATTGCATCAGCAGTGAGATATCTAATGGAGCGATAGAATGATCCCATCATTTTCTAGCGAACTTGGCAACGGATTTGATGTACGTGTTCCATTTCAAATCAGGAGTAAAGATCAGACCTAGAAGCTTGTGAAACATGGAGCCTCCCCAAGACGAGAGCCATTCATTCCAGTTGATGCCAGACAGGGATAAGAGCGTTGATGATATAAAGATTGAAACTAGATTTTAGATGCACTAAAATCAACAAGTCCCTTTTTCCTCATTGTACAACGTGTACAAGATTAGAGAGGGGAGAATCAGAGAGAACCTGGTCATTAACGGCATTTGAAGTGTTTCCATGTGGTAAAATCGTCAGCATAAATGTCTTGAAATGATATTATGATGTGATTTTGTGATTTGGGAGATCATTGATATAGATCAGGAAGAGAGTTGGGCTCACGATGGACGCCTAAGGGACTCCAGCATTAATACTGTGAGCTTCCGATTTCTGTCCATTTATCTATCTAATGAACCTATCTGAGAGCAATGATTCAACAATTGAGAAGACATTTTCAGCTATAATGTAGCTGGAGATTTTGTCGAGTAGACCTTTATGCCATAACCTATCAAAGGCCTTTGATATGTCAAGAACAATTGCCCAAGAAAGGAAGCATCTGCCAAGAGATTCGCTAACCGTTAGTATATCTTCTATAGATCGAGCAGAACGAAAACCATATTACATGCCACTAAGGATTTTTTTTGTTTTTGTTTTTATTTTGTTTTTTGTTTTTTGCTGAGGAGGTTAACACAGCTTTCTGCAACTTAGTCTTGACACACAGGAAACATATACGTCTGTAATAAAAGGGAGATGACCAATCATCTGAATTCTTAAATACAGGGCATATTGATAAGGTTTTCCAGGGTGTTCGAAAGACAACGCTTAAACAGCCTTGTAAGTATGAGGGCTACTTCTGGTTGAAGCTTTTTCAGCACTATAATAAGAATGTCGTCAAGGCCAGTTGCTTTACTGAAATCAAAGCTTTTAATGAGCTTGGCAACATCACGCACAGCTATTTGTATGTCACATAGCGAGTTTTCAGATACAGGAAGAAATAATAGGGGTTGGCGGCCTTGAGCGCATAGGGTAGAATTAGTTGCAAAAGTCTTGGCAAAGAGTTTAGGTTTGTCCGATGCTGACAAGATTACCTCATGTCTGTAGTGATCAGGGTTACCGATCTGTAGAGGATATAAAATGTGTTCAAAACTCCAACCTCACATTAACACAACGAAAATACCATGTTACATATGTACAAGAGACATTTATTTACACAGAATGGAAAAAGAACAATAAAAACGTGTATGTAGGTGTACACGAACGATCTTTTATAATGTTGAAATATTCGTTGTGGGTATATGTGTGTGAGCTGACAAAGTTCTGATAGGTTCGTTAAATATTGTCATAAGAAATAATTTTTTATGACAGAATCGAGAATGTATGCCTGTGTGCACGCGAGAGTTTTTTCTTTCGGCAGGGGTAAATTCGTGGAGCAGTCGTGTCTGTTCATTGTCGTGTTAATGCAAAAAAAGAAGAACAGAAACAAACAGAGAGGGTCAAAGGTCACAGGAAATGGCGCACATGTTACCAGTCGCATTGATTTGCATGTGCGCTATACGTGAATAGCTTACTTTGTGTCTGTGTGTTCGGGCTAGACACAAACCTAATTTAGCGGTCGTACGGCTCACACGAGGTCCATAGATGATAAATGGGACAGCGCCTGCGCTACTGTTCAGGACCTTGTTTGCTATTTGCCAAAACTAGTGCTAACAAAGCCGCTGCTCAGCTACTTTGGACTTAATGGGCTGAGCATATAACTCTCTTGCGTTCTTTAATATTCTTTTGCCGTGGTTACTGGCAGTCCTGAGCGCGGCTTTAGTCTCAGTACATCTATTACGTTGGAAGCAATAGAAAAGGTGATTTCTGTGCGCAATGCAGCAGCACATTCTGGAGAGAACCACGGCTAGCTGTTAGGTTTTTGTTGGATATTTTTGAAATGTATGAAGTGGTCGTTACCTACAACAAACTATTCTGTTAGGTCTGATACTATAGAGAGCACATGTTTTTAAACATGAAACGCAGAGGTAGATTGGATATAAATGTACGGAAGCTATTTCTGTCAGCCATTAAGTATCGATATACTGTACGATGAAGAGGTACGTCTGAGGACTTATTATATTTCATTTTTTATCTTAACTGGTATAACCAGGTGGCCAGAAGATCTCAGCCGATACAGAATGGATGAACATAGCTCAGGGCAAGTTGTGAGAAAAAGGTCTAGGAGACTTACATACTGACCGTCAGTGCCGGGCAAACGAGTGGGTTCATGAACAATCTGAATTAGGTCATCACCAATGGAGAAATCGTGATAGAACCTCCCATCATTATCTGTTTTGTTTGATTAGGTTAACCATTCAACATTGTCAACATTGAAGTCTCCACAGACATGAATGTTAGCTGAAAGACGAGCAGACAGAATGTGGTCAATTTTCTCAAATATGGTCTTAAAGATACTAACTCCGCTGTTGTGAAGATAATAGAGGGCATATATAAATACAGTGGTGTTAGTAAGTGCAACCCGGAAGTACATATATGGTAATTTACGGTCTTCTCTGGAGATGTCTTTACCACATGGAAAGCCATCTCTAATGTAGGCTCATATTCCATGCCTATGGCGATCTTGGGGGTTAGATTTTGATGTTAAGTTAGAGTATCCTTTAATTACGAATTCATCTAGGGAAATAGTCGGTCCAATGCCAGTTTCGCTTAAGAATAATAGGTCTGTTTGATCTCCTGTAATTGAATTTCAATTTCTGTAAGGTTTGAACGTAGACCTATGATGTAAACTGGAAACGGAATCATAGTTGTGGGAGTCTACGTTGGAAGTTGGACTTCTGGGTTTAATCGTGTATTCTTTCTGGAGACTCTTTATGGTGGAGTTTTGTGATTTGTTGAACAAGTCGACAGGCTTGGTTAGAGCAGAGAGGAAAAGTAAGGAAGAAAAAGAAACCAAGACAATTTTTGTAGCCCATGAAAAGATAAAGCCATCTAGTAGCGTTGTGTATATTTATAGCAGTGCATGTTATAAGGTGGCTATAGAAAATTCGTTTGTGGATGTATATACAATCAATACATTTTCGGAACGGAGCAATACATAACAGTTCATAGACAAAGAGACGAACATCTTTGTCAGTGGAGACATAAGCAGAAGACACATAACTTTTCAAAGTTTCTTTTATGTTGTAATTAAAGATGCTTTTCCCCCGAAAAGAGAAAACGTCAAGGCGTGAAATATATTTCGATATAATCATTAATTTATATGCTGGTTTCCTTCTCTTCTAAGTTGAGTATACCTCGTAAAAGTTCACATTTTGGTATCTCGCCCCCTTTTCACTTCCACGGGCGTCAAGTCCAAACCTAGGGGCACAAGGCCCCCAGTCCATGTGCTAACGCGTTGGATACCGAACTGCCATCTCTCCTCACTACCCAGTGCATATCCCAAATCCTTTCTTCTTCGGTTTTTTGTCGTCACCAATAACTTATTTCATTGTTTATCTAAATTTCTGTTTTATACACTACTAGCGAGGTGGACCCGGCGTTGCCCGGGTGTTTTGAGGTGTGTGTGTCGGGGGGTTAAAAAAAGTAAGTATGAGGATTGAACCCGAACCGTTGAGGCAAAGTCGTGAAAAAAAAACGTGCGACGTTAACCATTGCCCCACCGCGACATGCTTAAAAAAAACACGTTTGAATTTATTTAATTACTTGGATTTAGCAGATGCTCGTTTTAATGAGTTAATGAGGTAAAGTTTGACTGCGGGATTTCATTTACTGCTGAAGACTCCCCCCCCCCTCAAGATGTTATAGGAAAAAGACTAACCCACATGCAGCGAGCGAGAAATATTGAATATTTATCTTCCCGAAATCGAGCAAATTAAATAGACAGGCGAGCTTCGTTGTTAAGTGTGAGATATTACGATTTATATGTGATATAAAAAGTTTTTAAAAGTTGTGCAGCGAGCGACCGCTTCTCTGAAAGAAGCCATCTATATGCACACAGAAAAAGCGAACACACATACATACATACATACATGCATACATATTCGCTTTTATATTTATAGATGTCTTCTTTAAACAGCTTCCACAAAGAGACTGATCTGAAAACCTTAGTGTTATCTCTGTCTGCAAACGTGGGAAACGAATCTATTTTTGTGTAAGAATCATTGTTTATCTAAATTTCTGTTTTATATACTATTATTTTAAACTTTTTATTATATAAAAATATCAACGTATTGTAAAATATTTAACATAAATATTATTGCTCTAAATACTTTACCTGCTTCTATAACATTCTGTTCTGTTATTCAAACATTCAATTTTGTTATCGAAATCTTTCTCTGAACAGGCTACACATCATTTCCCGGACCAACAATTTAACAAAGCTACATGAAATAAACTAATAAACAAAAGCTACAGGAAGCAGACAAATAAACATTCACAAAATAGACTAATAAGCAAAAATGTTATCCTTTTTACAAATCCACCAAATATATGACAAATATATGACAAATATATGACACGGCCTTTATCAGAACCGAATACAACAGACATGCCTCAAATATGTTATACAATTTATTCACGGAAAAAGTTGTAATCACTATTTCCTTAATTCAGACTGTCTTTGATTTCGCAGCCTTTGTCAGTTATTGGAATAATAGCAAATATTC
>NW_027633494.1:0-40239 GCF_053919585.1 Euprymna scolopes
AAAAAATAAAGCTTAGATACACACACACACACGCAAATATATATAATTACTGTGGAAATATATTTTCTTATGGTATATACCAATCCTATATATATATATATATTTTTTTTTTTTTCAGAGGTATGAATGGAAAAAAAAAAAATCAGGATAAAAGTGCTCAATACGCTAGTAGAGCTAAATGTTTTTTATTTTATAACCTCAAGTATTAACTTAATCCATTACAATTGTTTCTGTGGACAGAAAATTTACTGTCTGCTTCGTCAGACGGCA
Source organism: Euprymna scolopes (assembly GCF_053919585.1). NCBI lineage: Eukaryota > Metazoa > Mollusca > Cephalopoda > Sepiida > Sepiolidae > Euprymna > Euprymna scolopes. The sequence continues at coordinate 271 of NW_027633494.1, forward strand.
AAAGTAAAAAAAAGTTTTGACTTTTGCCGTCTGACGAATCAGACACTAAGTTTTCTGTCCACGGAAACAATTGTAATGGATTGAGTCAATACTTGAGGCTGTAAAATCAAAAAAAAAAATTTATATATGTATATATATATATATCCCCCCCCCCCTTTATCACATAGCATGCCAGATGATGCATATGTGACCCCAGTTGTTTACTGATAGCCTGTTTGGCACCCAAAACCAACATGTTGTCCAACGTACACCCGATCTGATGGAACATGCTGGAAGCATTTGCACTCAGTTGTCGGTGTTACTTTTTTTATGGTAATCTTTTGGGAAATCTGAGGGAGATTAATGGCCGTTGCATCTATTTCATGGATGATCTGTGCAGCAGCAACAGCACCAGAACTACTAACTTTCTTTGTTGCAATGACCTCTCTCCTAAAGCTTAGATACCTATCTACACACACACACACACACATATTTATTTAAGGTTAAAAATATCCAAAAGTAATGAGGTTATTGATATTGCTCAGTGAAAACAGCAGGATATTATTTTATTCCATTTAAGTAAACAAAATTACCCTAAGTTGCTACAATAAATTTACTGTTTCAGTCTAAAAAGACATTGTCAGGTTACAGTAAACCTCCAGTCTTACTCAAGGTCAGTTATTTAATGAAAATGCATGTCTTAAAGACTTGGGGTGCATCTTTCCCAGTGAATTAATGCATCCCCAGATACCAACTTGGAAATTTCTGACTTGGCACGATACATACAGGATTTAGCCTTCCCAAATGGTCTCCATCTGGTAGGCTCAACATTGCTTAACTTTGGTGGGTGATCTGGCGAGAACTGGTGTATCAACGTGATTGTGCTGTGTACATATATATATATATATATATATATATATAATACAGTGATTATCCAGTTGATACCATAGGTTTCTGATTGGATAGAAAAATTCATCCTGGAGTGATAATTAATACAGCTGTCCTTTTATCAGTCAAACGGTTAATTTTATCCAGTTTGACTGAAGAGAGGATAGTAGCGTTTATTCACACCTCTAGGCCGAATTTCCTATTTAACCTGAAACCTATGCTATCAGTTGGATGATTACTTTGTTGCTGTATAACTATCACTCATAAATAAGTATTTCTCTTTCAACTTTAATTGAATACTTTTCTGTGTTTATTCCTCCTAAATTAAAGCCTTTTAGATGCAGGTGCATCATAAAGGTTAAACAAAATTATTTTAGATTAAAAGTAATATATATTTCTGAATAGCTACTTTGATTTGACAATTTTTCAAAAGAAAATATTTTGGAAATTTAAAATGAATAGAAATGTTCAATTTTTTTATGCCTATTTCTTTGAAAATTCGTCAAATGAAATACATTTTATTTAAATTTTGCATCAAGTTTTAATTTTAAATATTTTCATAAAATTTGTAAGAATTTAAAACTCTTTTTTTATTGCTAAAATGGATTTCTCAGTTATTTGCAGCTTATATATATATATATATATATATATATATATCGTGGAGACAGAATATATGAAAAACAATTAAACACCAGAAGAAAGACAAATCAATAAAGAGATTTGTCTGGTTTCGTTCGGATGAACGAACATCTTCAGAAAAAAAATGAAGATTTGAAATTTATTTTTTATTATTTTATCTTTTCTCTCAATAAATTTAATACATTCTGTCATTACGACATTCCCTTTTATGATATTTCATGTATTTTATTCTCACACATATATATGTATAGATAGAGATATACAGATATTAAATACCAAATTTATCCTGTGAGATTTTTTTATTTTTTTTACATGGATCCAAAAATGTTGAATATATATAATGAATTTATAATGAAATAATAATAAATTCTTTGCGGATTTAAAGAAATAAAGAAAGGAAAATTTTGCTATGGACAAAGAAACTCGACCCAAGATGGCTTTAAAAGCCAAATGAACCTTTTTGCCACAAAGTGTTTTACGATATTCACTGCATTTGTCGTCATTTTGTGCTTTCATTAGGCTTAACAAAAACGAATGAATGTTGTTTTATTATTGATTTAATAAAATGAAAAGAAGTTAATCACTGATAATCTGTAAAATAAGTGATTTAATGAATGTTATACATAATATTATATTTACATTTTATATATATATATAATATTATATTTACATATATATATATTATGAGATTTGAATATTCCCTACTGTGGTCAATATAATTTGACAAGATGGCTAGACTCAAGCAATGCATTCATCCATAAATCTTAAATGACCTACTTGTTTGCTGTGAAGGTAAAATTATAAAAGTTCAAGGTTATACCTTGCAGCTAAGATCTTTGATCGGGATGAAGCATGTGAGGATCTACGTTACTACTAAACACCCCGTATCGAGAACATTTATGACAACGTTATGAAATTTGTAAAAATTCAAAGTCACAAAAATTACTTTTGATAAACGAGTCTGTCATTTTTTAATTTTAAAAAAATTTCTGAGCAAATCTATATAATATGTGTAAACGTTCTCGTCTGTATATTGACACTTGCTTATCTTCCTTCTTTGTGTGTAAACAGACAGGTGTTACACTTAGTGACCCGCAGCAGCATTCATACGTGTAGATAAAGAGAAGAAAAGGAGGAACACACAGCAAGAGGGATGTGTACAGACAGAGGAGGAGGAGAAAGAATAATCCACACATGTTGGTAGATATGTGAAGGAGTGGGGTATTACTATAACATTTTAACTAGCTGTCCCGGCCCAGCATCGCCCACAATCCGTTATATTTAAATTAGTTTTGTAAATATTTTTATGCTCTATAACTCTTGGTTTATTGTTATCTAATTAACTGAATAAATAAGTATTTGATTGAAATCATTAAAAAGTCTCCTGTTTAAAATGTTCTCAGTAAGTGATATTGAGTAGTACTTCAGGTCCCTGCATCCTTCCAATCATAGCTGCATTTCCGCCAGATCTTTTCGTAGGTTCCACCTTGGTTCAGTCTCATTGTAAGGCATCCAGGCGTGTGTGAGAAATTGATGAAATTACTTACGCTATAATTGATGCTTTGATTCTACCGGCAGTCAATAGTGGAGTATGAATAGGTTGTTTTTTTTTTTTATTTTTTTTTTTTTTGTTATTTTTTTTGCCCTCACTTATCCACTAACAAATTTAGAAAATAATTATTTTTTCTGAAGCAAATAAACATCGAGTCTTGCGGAAAAAAAAAAAAAATGAAAAAAAAAACATTAAAAACTGAATTCTGTGGAATTATATTATTTGGGATCAATTTGGCCACAAAACAGTTATTAATACACGCATGTGTATATGTGTGCATATGTTTGTGTGTGTACACTTTCTTTTTCGTTTGTTCCATCACGGGACTTTTCCTATTACGGAAGATATTCATTATTTCTTGTACTTTATGAAAAAATTCAAACCTTGAGAAATTAATTATTTTTTCTCAAATAAAACTTGTGGGAATATTTATAAAGATTTTGCAAAGTGGTCGCACCCGTTTCTTTTTTTTTTTGTTTTTTTTTTTCATTAACATTTTTAAAAACTTTAATTTCATTATATATATATATATATATATATATATATATATATATATATATATATACACACACATTAATACATACGCATATGTGTATAAGCTTTTCTTTAGATATATATTTATATATATATATGTTTATATGTATATACTTATACACTAAAACAAAAATGTTTGTATATGCACACACATGTATTTATAAAGATAAATAAAATGTTTGTATATAGATATACCTGTATGAACTTATGTTTGTATATAGATGTATATGTATGAATGTATATATGTGTGTGTGTATATATACATGTGCACATATGTATGTATATAAATATGTGTGTGTGTATATATATATGTGCACATATGTATGTATATAAATGTGTGTGTATATATATATGTGCACACATGTATGTATATAAATGTATGTGTGTGTGTATATATATATGCACACATGTATGTATATAAATGTGTGTGTGTATATATATATATATGCACATATCTACATGTATGTATATATTTATTTGCTTAAAAAAAGAAAAAGTGTAATATCATTTCTGATTTGTTTGAACATTTCATCATTCAAACGAAAAGGTAAAACTATTTTCTTTTAATTTATAAAAGAGCAGAAAATGCTCATAGAATTTACGCAAATATATAATGACCACATTGTTATTTTATTTCCTGAATATCATTTTAAAAAAACTAGCGTCCGAAACAGAAAAAAAAAACAAAAACAAAATTGGATCTAGAACTTTGGACATTCCTGGCTGAACCATTGTTCCTGGTCTCAAGCCTATTATCCTGAGGTGTTCCTACAAGAACAACCCCTGAAGATTGTCTTAGTAGATAGAAGAAAAAAAAAAAACAATTGTTCCACGTGGCATTGTGGACCACACCGCCTGTTTTGTAAGGCCTTGCACAAACAACATCCAAATAAAAATAAAAGTTACTCAAATATTTTAAATCTTTATAATTGTTCATTTCTTTCTTGTTCATGACACCTTTTTCTTTTCTTTTCTTTTTTTTTTTTCCAAGCGACTCCTTCATCTTTTTCAGGTTTGGTATGAAAAAACACATTTCAGTTGTTGCTGAAGTTGAATGAGTCAAAATTGTTCGCCATGGGTCACAATTTGTACAAGCACAATTTTAGATGGATTCCACTCCTCCTTTCATTCCAAGAACACATTATCAAACGATCTTTTCCTCTTTGCACAATTGTGCTCACCCAAAAATTTCTGCCATAGCGAAGCTTATTTCAACTGTCATTTTGCACGAATATGACATGGAACATTACTCTCTAGACCCGTTCCTGTATATCCTGCCATAAATTGCAAATAGAAAATGCATAGGCACATCTGAACTCTGCTTGGAACTTTCAGTCCTGATGCATGGTTTAGCCATCTCCACATTAATCTAGTTCAACCTTTGTCAGCCAATGTTTCTCCTAACACATATTTATTGTTTCACATGCTAGCCTGAAGCTATCCTTAAGTAACATTGCCATAGAAACTGTGGCAAAAACCTTAATTTCAGGTTGGATTTTACATAGCGCTGTCCATCCAACTATTACCACTGATTGTGGTAGGCAATTTGAATCACATCTGCTCCAATAACTTTCCAGGATCCTAGATGTCAAACACGTTTAGGGTAGAAGGGTCTCTGGCTTTAGGAGGGCCGTTTTGAATGATGATAGCGTCTTTGTATATTGCCAAGAACCACACTAACATTCAATATACATTGCGATATAAAATTGATGTTTTAGCAAAGGAAGGAAATGAAATATATTACTGCATGCATAAGACATTTGAATTTATTACTGCCTGCATACAAATTTTTATTTAATATATATATATATATTTACTAACTAAATCATAAACATATATATATATATATATATATATATATATATATATATATACACTAGCAAAAGTACCCGTCGTTGACTGGGTTCAAAAACAGCCTACAGAAAATGGACTGATTTATGAAAGTATGATAGGTTATGAAAAGAAAGGGTTGTAAAGAGATAGCTTCGAATTTGGGGGTATCAAAACCAAAGCAAAATATGATGAAAGTAAAAATAAAATAGATAACCCCCATAATTTATTATACCATACCTGTTCACACTGAAACACTTATCACAATATTCTGTGGATCTATATTTAAAAACCTTGTTAAGATTTGTGACATATTTACATTCTATGGAGGTCAGGTGTGAACGAACACCCCATAATTTTATCATACCATATTTCTTCAAACCGAAACATAATTATTAAAGTATACTTACGCAGATAGATATGAAAAGTCTTTATTAAAGTCTGTGCCTATTTCCATTCTATGGAAGCCATACGCAAACGCAGACCCCATAATTTTATTATACCATCCCTATTTAAGTTAACAATACTTTGATAAGTATGTTTTATGTACATCTATATTAAAAACACTTGTAAACGTTTTTTTTTTTTTTTTAATTTTTAAATTTTTTATTTCCATACTTTGTGGACCAGGCGCGAACGCAAACCCGACAATTTTAATGAACCACCGTTCTGCCAGATCAAACATACCCATTCCTGTGTCTCGATATATCTTCTATCAGTATATGTAATCAGTTTTTTAAAATAGCCAACCATATAGGAGCCTATTCGTGACCAGACACACACATACAGACATTCAGCTTTATATTATACATATATATATATATATATATGGACATTCATACAAAATTGAAATAAATTAAACATTGAGAGAATAGAAAGGTTACCAGTTGGCAAGTACTAACTAAATCATAAACATCTATATATTAATAGAATAGCGTGTGTGTTATTTATTGTGTGGGTCACGCTTACATCCGAGTGACTGTCATTTAATTGTTATAGACTTCCAGTTCTTGTAATAAATAATTTTATCAAGAATTCTTCATAAGTTTTGGTTTCGGTTTCGATTATAATTGATGGCACTCCAGTAATCTATTTTTTTTTATAAATAATTTTATCAAGAATTCTTCATAAGTTTTGGTTTCTTTTTTGATTATAGCTGAAGGAACCCAAGTTATCAATATATACATATTTTTCATACGTTTTGGTTTTGGTTTTGATTCAAGCTGATGCACCCAAGTCATATGGATGTATTTTTTGGTCCCGCGATTTATCAGAGAGGGACCTATGTTTGATGCTGATGACCTCGCTCTTGTTAATGAATGCACACATAAACTTCAAGTTTTAGTTACTGTATTAGCAAAGAATGCAAAGGAGATAGGATTAGAAATAAACCTAGAGAAAACAGTATGTACTACAGCTGTCTACAGCTAAAACACAGTTTAACCTAAACATGACCATTCACAGCAAACACATCAAACAGGTCACCCAATTCATTTATTTAGGATATAAACTGACTTTCTCCAGTGATCACAAGACCATATTGAAGCAGAGAATCGGGCTGGGTTGGGCGGTTTTCCAAAAACACAGCACCATTCTAACAATCAAAAAGGGTACCGCTGATGACCAAGATGAGAAAAGTAGTCAAATAATGATAAATAACCAATCCTCATCTCAAAAATCCAGAAACTTAAATCACAAACAGTTGTTCAAATGAACAAGGCCGGTAGCCATTAGTCGTGTGCTCTTGTGTAATGAATGAATACGTGAATGTAGGATTGACATGAAATTCTTAAAGATAAACTAAAATGACCGAAAAATGGGCTGAAATGACTTAAATAAAAGTAAATGACTTAGAATGACTTTAATGAACTTAAGGATGAATTGAACGACCTTAAGAATGACTTGAATGCTTAAAAAATAACTGCAATCTTTCAAAAACAACTTGAATGATCTGGAGAATGACTTTAATGGCTTTGAGACTGACTGGTTGTAAAGTGGGTGATCATTTTACATTAAATTTATAGAGAAAAGTGATCCCCTGCTTTATATCAATAAGTACAGCATGTAGTAAGAACAGATACTACACTTTGAGATATTAAATTTTTTATTCACCGGAAAAAAAATACAATAGGGAAAATGAACAAAAAACTTAGGCACAAGGCCAACTCAAAAAGAAGGGGGGATGGTGAGGTTGGTTGATCCATCTCGTCTCTATTTCAAATGATTTTTCTGTCGGCCAGCATCTTTTATCATGGTTACCCTTTTAAATTTGTATTTATGTGTGTGGTGGGAAGGGGGGGGGGTCTTACTACTTAAACCCAATTTAAATTTTTTTTTTCTTTCCTCTTCTTAATATAAAAAAAAGGATAACAATATTAATAAAATTTCATTTGTGTTGAGGGACATGGGGGGGGGGACCCTGGTTAGTAAGGCACTCCCAACCCTATCTGAAATGCTAGACCACCCATTGGCCAAAAGGTCAAGAAAAGCTTAAAAAGCTAAGAACAGCATCTATTAACAACAGACCTTTGATCTTAACCAAAAAGGCCAAGCACGAAAGTGTTACAAACAGACCGACTGACCGACGAAGTGACTTATAGAGTCGCTTGCATGCGAGTAAAAATTGGAAAAAAAAACCCAAAGTTTTATAAGAAAATATTTTTATATCTAAAATTTTATTAGAATAGAAAAGTTATTTTCAATTAAATTAAATGATTCATTTGAAAATTCAAAATTAATTTATGCAAATTTGTGTTTTGTGGAGAAAGTTAAGTTAGTAGTTACAAGTCTTAGAAATGTGTTGGTCAATATGTTCACCGTGTGAATGATATACGTATGTGAGTATTTGGCAGTGTGACATTGTGTATGTGTGTTGGTTTACCTTGTTCTTGGTAGTGCGTGTATTGCTGTGAGTAGCAATTCGTTTCTGCTCGACTAACTCTTGTTAATGTGTAAGAATGTGTGTGCAAGATGGAGAAGTCTTATGAGTCATTGAGGATTAGGCACTTCTGTAGTATGTAAACGGTGACCATTGTTCGGGGCGATAACTCCAATTTCTTCTTAACACGGCAAATAAGCAACAAATAAGAACTTTTTTCCGAAGATAAAAATACTTGAAAACCAAAACATTTATTGTATAAAAATGTACCAACATATAATTGTGAAAACATTCATTTAAAAGTCTGCGTAAGAAAATATAATTTTAATGTCAATTTTGTAATGAAAGCAATATTGGATTTTTATAAAGTTTTTTTTTTTTTTTTTAAATAAACAATTTAAATGACACATTCTTTTGAATTGAAGCAACTTTGAAGGGTCAACAACAAATTAGTAATTTAAATGAAACATCTTTCTGAATTAAAGCAACATTTGATTTGATTTTTTTCAAAAAATTGTTTTGAATTGAAGTAAAATTGACCCCTGTTCTTTTACGGAGAAGCGCCACCTGGCGACAGTTAGGTTAAATGCACCAAAAAAGATGGCCGCCGTCTGCATACTGAAGAAGTGCCGAGGATTACTTTGTAACTTGGCTCCCCTGGTCAATGGCAAAGTGTTGCAGGAAAATTCGGGAGGGGGGGGTGTCATGCAACCTGCTGGTTAAGTCTCTCTCTTTTGCCTGTTTATTTTTTAGCTTTATTAGAGTTTCTAAGTTTGTGTTGGTTTATTACTTAGATGTAGACATGTTACTTTTGGGTGTTGAAATGGTTTTTGAAAATATCTTGAGTTAACACATTACTGTGAAAACTAACTTGCTTTAACAAGGGACAAAGAAAGTGAATCTAAGCAAAGTGGAGAAAGAAAGAGGGTAAGCTATTTGAGCCATCTACTTTTTAGTGTTCCTCAGAATCACTTCATGATTCAGTCATGACAGTAGAACATTTTCATCACTAATTGAAATAAGCTTTTAGATGGAACAAAGATGTTACCGATTGTCCTCCTTGGCTGCCATGCAGATATCAAGAAGGATTTAGAGTATTCTCGCAGCAGATTTGGTCTATCGAATACTGTCATCTTTGCCTGGTCAAATTTTGGCCCCTCTAGACTCACCTGTAATAGAGATCAATACATTGAGATATTATTCCAATAACCTTCCGCTGATGAATTGTAACGTGGTGCATATGAGCACGTCGGAAAGTAGCAGAAGCAGCGAAGGATGGCTGGCTTGCAAAGAGATTAGCATCAGCAGCAATGGCCGAAAAAAAACAAATGCATATGCACATAAGGAAGTGTGCATGTGGAAAATAAGGACGAAAATGTGGTCAGGAGAAAAAACTGCGCATCGAAGAGACTGGACGTGTAAAGTTGAAGACAAGAATCGGCTGACTGTGGCCATCATGTGGTTGGAAGAAAGAGAAATGCGAGCCAGGCTAGATGGACATGTGGCAGCGAGAGACATTTTAAATGGTGTCAAGACGGGAGAGAAATGGTAATAAAAACTTTTGTTAAAAAAAAAAGATGTCGACCTGGATTTTTCTTCCTTTCTTTCATTTGTTTGTAACTGCAACGTTTGAGAATTAAGTATAAAATCTGCAACCCTTATAAAGTCATTGCTTCATGGACTTGTGTGTTTACGGAAAATACTTCTCAAGTTACTTTAACCTGATCATTATCCTGTGCATAGACACAGCTAAAGTCGCCTTCAAGAGACTGCCATTAATCAACAGAAACATTAAAATGGACACCAAATTCTGAATATTACGGACGTATGTGTGGTCTGTTCTTTTTTACGTTTTTGAATGTTGGACAACCCTCAACAGCACGAAGAAGAGACTGGGAGTAACTGGAATTTGCTTCTCGAGGAGAATTTTTTTTTTTTTTTCAAACAAAGAAGTCACCACATCAAGACCTGGAGACCACTCGAGGATAAGGGTTAATGAATGTATGGTAGTTAATGTGACAATATTGTAGTCATCGTTAGTAGTAGAAATTTAGTAAATTGGATTACTTAAGGGAGAGGTTCATCAAGAATTTGTTTATGTTAGACTTGAAGGTGAACGAGAGTTCCACAGGCTGCTGTTCAAAGAAAGAAGCTTTGTTCATAGAATCTATGTTTAGGTTTAGGCACAGATAAAAAGTGGGGGAAATTATTGATAGTTGTTTCAGTTAGACGAGTGTGTTTTGTGAAAGTTTTGGCAAAGGGGAACTATAGATTGCAGCTCAGACAAACACTTGTCATGAAAATAATAAAGCAGAAACAGGCTTGCAACATCTCTTGTGATTCTTGGACAGAAAAGAATACAAATCTAGAGGTACTAGAAATGACAAACACAGAAAGGGATCTAATGAGAGAAAAGACATGAGATTCATGGACCATGTCTGCAGAAAAATGCGGAGTAGAACAGATTAGTTTGACAGGAAAGATCGAGGATAGTAGAAGCAAAGGACAACAGCGAGAAACGTATCTGGACAGTCTGAATACCTGGGCAACATCAAAAGTGATGAGCAACAATGAATTCATGAATGCCTTGAGGAATAAAGATAGTTGGGGGAGTCATAGCTGTCAATGCTGTATCAGGCAGGGCACCACAATCTAATAGATTAATAATCCTGTGTTTACACAAATTGGTAAACTTTTCACTTTTTAAACAATATACTTTGGACGCAGTTACTCGAGCACACCCCCACCCTCCCAATCTATCTATATAATTATAAAACTCAAATGATCTTGTAACGAGTGATTTAACCTACTTTCCGGTTTACGACATCCGGTTGTGCATGCGCGCATAAACATTAACCCATAACAACATAAACAAATAAACACAATTTGCTTCTTTTGCAGATTTTGACCTGCGCACTGAAATATTAACGTTATTATTTCAAAATTATTATTTAACATAGGAAGAGTGGGGGTGTTTTGCAACTTGAATGATCTGGAGAATGACTTGAATGGCTTTGAGACTAACTGGTTGTTAAGTGGGTGATCATTTTACATTAAACATACTGACCCATCGGGTCACGGGTAGTCTAGTATTGTATAAAAATATATCAATATATAATTGCAAAAACATTTATTTTAAAGTCTGCATGAAAAAATATAATTTTGATAAAACAATTTTGTGATGAAAGCAACATTGGATTTTTATAAAGTAAAATAGCTTTCTCTTTTTTGAACAAATAAATAATTTAAATGAAACATTTTTTTTAATCAAAGCAACTTTGAAGGATCAACAACAAATTAATAATTTAAATGCTTTTTGACCGAGAAACGCCACCTGGCAACAGTTTAGTGAAACGAAACGCACCAAGAAAAGATGGCTGCTGTCCATATACTGCAGAAGTAACTTTTTTGTTGTTTCGTGAACAAAAAAGTGTTAAAATTAAATAAAATACTTGCTTTATTATTTGATAATACAAGAAGTGTTAAAAACTAAAGCATTTTTTTTTTTTTTTAAATAAATATATGATTTCGTTTCCGGTTTCATGATTTCCTCTAGTTCAAATGGGTAGAGCAAATAAACTTTCGTGATGCAAAGATAAGTGCGTTCAACAGACGAGTCTCGTTCTGAAAAATCTGAACAGTTAGGTCACGTGACATGTGACACCGGTGCGGTGCTTCTACCATTATTGACCTTTTGAATGATAATATCATACGTCAAATTGCAGATTTTTACAAAGTAAATTAACCAAATATTTCTTTAAAAAAAAAAAATTTGTTGAACTGCTTTATGCAAACAAACATTTGAACTTTGCTGTTTACAAAAAATCTGTTTTGCTTTTTACGTTGACTTATCTTGCATTTGGTTGCAATTATTATTTTTTTTGGCGCTTGGCGATTAAAATCAAGACATTAAAAAATGAAAATATCAAAAAAAGGTTCTATTGTACGTATCCGTTTTAGACTGAAGATCTTCGAAAAAAAATTTCATTTAATTTGATTGAGTAGTTTTTTTTACAGCGGAAAAACACGTTTTTATGAGAGCGCGTTGAAGTCAGCCATTGTGAAATTTGCTGAAGCTGAACAGCAATACCTCGGGGAAATAACTCAATGTAAAGTGCCGACACTCCCTTCCCATCTTTAATTCTAGCTTTTCTTCCTAAAAATTGAACCTTTCGCTGTAAAAAAAAAACTACTTGATGAAATTAAGTGAAATTTTTTTTTGGAGAACTTCGTTTCATAACAGATACGTGAAATATAACCTTTTTTTTTTTTTTTTCGATATTTTCATTTTTTAATGTCTTGACTAAACCGTACAAGTACCGTTTTTTTTTGTTTGCACTTGTTCATTGTGTTTCACTACTTCGTTATGTTTATAGTATTAAATATTCGAAATTTCTTTGAATTTTCTTTAATTCTTTGAATTAAAAAAAAAAAATACTTTTAGCTTAACTCTATACTTCACCATTTCGTTTTTTCTTGTGTCTACCTCTGCCCTCGTGGGGAGGCAAATAAATAGGAAGTAATGCGCGAGCCTTTTCTAGTCTCACACAAAAACACGCGTTCACATCTCAAGCTATATTACTTGTCATATACATACGCGCACACAAACATACGCGCGCACGTCCACACACGTACATATATTCACGCTCGTGTATATACACTCACATTCACGTTTATACACACACACGCTAATGTACATACATGTACTCACATACACGCACACATGGGCAACGTCACTTCCCCTTTCAAAGGAAATCCACATGCGTAAAAGACCACCGGAAACACCTATAAAAGCAAGAGCAATAAGCAGCTTCTTCCTTTTCGGACCAGCTCTCGAGCTGAGAGGTTCAACGAACCAGCCGCCTCCCTTTTGGGAGGTGCGTGCCCGTGCATCTCACACTACCCGACACTATGTGTAGGGCAAAAAGCTAACAATCAGTACATACACTTTATACACGTACTCTCTCCATGAACTGGATTGACATTCTCACTCTTTCTGTCTATATATACAACTTGTCCCTGAGAATACCTTCGCGTAGCTGACTGCTAACATGGCACACAGTTTAACTGATGTCAACCCTCTGTCCTTTTCTTTGTCGACACGCTGGACTATCATTCCCTTTTCCATTACATTACTCACTTCTCTTCCCACGCGCGAACAAACGATAGTGATCCGAACGTGAGATGAACACGCATTTCCTTTTTCCTTCTATACTACCAGTCCCGCAACAAACGATGGTTACACCCGCGCGGACATGAACATGTGTTATATCTAAAATATTCATTCTTTCAACAGTAAATAAACGACACGTTTATCTTATCCAGCAATTGAGTTTTTGTTTCCTTCATTCCATTCGTTTCATTATTTTCTTTTGTAACGGGATTAGGATTTATATATCCTAGTCCTCTACAGTAATATGGCAGCTGAAAAACGTTTTTCGACCACCATAAAAGCATTACAATACATTTAAAGCCTGAAGAATTTCTGCCATGCGCCCTTGTTGTTTTAAGTTAACTAGCCAATACTTGTGTTTCAAACTTTTAAAAAAAGCGCTTTCAGGCGCCCCTATTATCCCAAAGAACCAGCTATGCAAACACTGCAATATTTTTCAATAATTATTTTTAAAAAAATTCTTTACAGTAATTTTTTTTATTTAAAATTAAGAAATTATCTTCTAAAATATTTTGTTTATATATGCTTACATTTTGTTTTTAAGTAAAATTAAGAAATTAATTTTTAAAATATTGTTTGTATCCATCTTCATTCAAAAGGGTTACTTTTCGGTAGCTTCACCGGTTGTTAACCTGAATTTTCCAAATGTCAGAATGAGGCTCGTCTGCTGGACCCACTTATCTTTGCATCACCTAAACTTTTAACTCGAAACGACCCCTAATGTGCTAATGTATAACATAAGAAACAGAAAAGAAACATTTATAATGCGTGCACAGCTTTATTTTATCATATAACCTCAATACGCTTTCAAGGGTTTTACTATCAACCGTATCCATTTCCGGTAGCTTGATTTTTTTTTTCCGAGCAGTGATCTTGGGCATTGCCTAAAAAACATACAAATTCTTTTGGAAGGGGGCTTGTTTTAAACTTATATCTACCTCAGTATTTTCTTTAATTTTCTATTTCTTTAGCGATTATTGGGACTCCTAAGACGTGATGTCGGACATTTTTTGTTACAAAAGTAATACTCAACATTACTTTTTTTGTTTTTGTTGTTGTTGTTAAACTCTATAAATTAAGTTGAACCACTAAAGACTTACAAAACTAGGTAAAAAACCAACACTTAGAAAAATCAATTTTAGTTTTTTAAAGCAACAGTAAACAAATAAAAATATTTAAAAAAAAAAAATCTTATGGGATGTGTATTCTCTTTTAAAAACAATAACGGTCATAAAATGTGTTTTTAATCGATATTTATTCAATAATGGACAGTTTTCCTACCTAGCAAAAATGGACGAGTTTTCCGGAGACAAGTTTTCCTAAATTCTACGAAACAACAACGAAAAAAGAAAACACTTCTTGTATCATCAAATTTTAAAACAAATATTGGTACTTGTACAGTTTAAGGATAACGTTAAAAAATGAAAATATCGAAAAAAAGGTTATATTGTACGTATCCGTTTTGAACTGAAGATCTCCAAAAAAAAATTCACTTAATTTGATCGAGTAGTTTTTGCTTTTTTTAAGCAGAAAAGCATGTTTTTATGAGAGGGCATTGAAGTAATGGTGGAAGTTGAAGTCAGTCATTATGGAATTTATTGAACACGGCACAGGGAGATAACTGAATTTAAAGCGCCGACACTCCCACCCTATCTTTAATACTAGCTTTTCTTCCTAAAAATCAAACCTTTTGCTCGGTATCGTAACAAATTTTTTTTTCGCTGTGCTGTAAAAAAAATTCCTTGATGAAATTAAGTGAAATTTTTTTTCGGAGAACTTCATTCCATAATGGATATGTACAATTTAAACTTTTTTTTTTATATTTTCATTTTTTAATGTCTTGATTAAACTGTACAAGAACAATTAATTTAGTTGTAACACTTCTGTTATCACGAAACAAATAAAAAATAAAACACTTAAAACAAAGAGAGAAATGTCCAACTTGTAAATTTCTTTCAATAGTTTAATTTTTACACTAATTGTGTTGCACTTATAATTACTTCAGTTTTTAACGTTTTTTGTTTTATTATGAAAAAAAAAAGAAAAAAGAAAACACTGTCGGAATCTTATCTTGCTTCTAGATAAATTCGACGCTAAAGTAACTAACCTACAAAAAAAAAAAACAGCATGAAACAAAAGAGGGGGAGGGAGTAAAGAATAAAATATAAAGGTCTTGCTTTGAAACGAAGAAGAGATTTTATTCACAATAAAATTAATTGCAAATTTTTCCCTTTGCAGGCATTAAACTTATGAAACGCCAAGGTAACATATAATGAAAAAAATAACACTGGTTCTTATAAAGAAGATGTCGTATCCATGAACGAATACAATAATAAGATTCAAAATAGTATCTCCTAATCACACTCGCATATGAAACAAATTTTAGGAGCGTACTCACAAATTGAAAGCCAGTCAGGCATGTGCCTTTTTCTTTTTTTTTGTTTAAAGTCCTTTTAGAATTTTCTCTCCCTCCATGTTTGCGTGCAAACCATAGACACACAGATGGATTTCAGAAGCAAGACCGCGTCGCTTGTCCGGGGTTTTCTTTACTGTTTTTTTTTCTTTGTAGGAAGTTCCAAAATTCCTTGTCATGTAAAATAAGGTATTTTCTTTAAAATAATTTCACTCCTTCTAAAATACGTGCAAAACTGTAGTCACGTATGTAGTTTTCAGAAGTATGTCTCGTCACATATCCGGGTATTCTTGCCGGGTTTTCTCCTTTGAAGGAGGCTCGTCAAAATTCCATTCTCAGCGCCGGGCAATGAAACAAACGTCCAATCTCCACATCAGCGGAATTTCAAAAGAGGGCGAAATACGTGCTGGGCTCGTGATGTCATCACGAAGCTAGCATTTCTCTTTTAAGTTAAAGAGAATTTCGTACAAACCCAAAATATACGAAACTAAAAATCATAAAGGATACGAAATACAGAAAATCATCTATAAGAACCAGATAAAAAATAATAAATGTAAACAGGGGGGGGGATACACCATTATTAGTACAAAAAAATTCCAACAACACTTCATGTATTATCAAATATAAAATTATTATATAACGTAATTCATTACATTTATTATGTTTGTGTAAAAACTAAATTATTTTGAATAAAATATTTGTTTTATTATTTGATAATACATGAAGTGTTTTCTTTTTTGTTTCGTAATAACACAAGAAGTGTCAAAACTAAAGTATTTTTTAAAATAAATATATGGTTTCGTTTTTCGTGTCTTGACTCTGTGACTCCGCTCCGTTCGGTTGTGTTACATAATCAACCGTATCCACTTCCAGTAGCTTGATTTTTTTTTTTTTCCGAGCACTGATCGTGGAGTCGTGGACATTACTGAAAACGAATACAAAAATCAATTTTATCCTTTTTAAAAAAACTCCCCTTTAAAAACAATATATCCTTCAATAACGGCCATAAAATGTGTTTTCAATCGATATTTATTCAATAATGGACCAGATTTTCTATGTATCCAGAATGGACGAGTTTTCCGGGCACCATATATACATATATATATATATATATATATATATGTATATATCTATATATATATATATATATATATATATATCTATATATATATATATATCTATATATATATATATCTATATATATATATCTATCTATATATATATATATATATATATATATATATATATATATATCTATATATATATATCTATATATATATCTATATATATATATCTATATATATATCTATATATATATCTATATATATATATCTATATATATATCTATATATATATATCTATATATATATATATCTATATATATATATATCTATATATATATATATATCTATATATATATCTATATATATATATATATATATATATATATATATATCTATATCTATATATATATATATATATATATATCTATATATATATATCTATATATATATATATATCTATATATATATATCTATATATATATCTATATATATATATATATATATATACACACACACACACACACGCAATTTATAACGCCAGGCGTCGCTTTTACACGGTGGGAAATTCAAACTAATCTGTCAATTTTACAAACGTCTTCCGACGCTGAGTCGCCCATTTTTCATATTTTCAAATTTGCATTTCTTTTCCCTTTTAAAGGTGAGTATTTTCACTAAAAAATTTTATAACTTGCACTTTACTGATCCGCGCTATTTTTTAAATCGTATTTTCAAGTTTAATTAAATTTTTATGATTTTTTTTTTTTATTATTCAATTGTATGGTATAGAATAGGTATTTAATAACGTTATTATTATTTAGGTATAATAACGTTATTATTTCAGCACGGATCAATAAGTGCACTAGTACCTTTTTTTTTTAAGATTAAAAAAAAAGTTTCGCCATGTTCGTCGTTCTAGCATACGTGTCAACATTTGATTGGATGTCCTTAAAGAACGCAACATCTTTTGCTTTCATTTATTGCAGTTAAAATTATTTATGGAAAAAAATCTCTTTTGATAAATTAACTTATTTGGTTTGAAGAAAATTAATTTGTAGGTGAGTAAAAATGCGATAGATGTTCATTTTTTAACTGGAATAATTTTTTATGAAAAAAAATGATTTTTGCATAAAAATAGAAATAGCAGACGACAACGGACAGCCATCTTGAAATGTTCAAATTAAGCAGATAAAAAAAGTCAAACATTTTGATTTATTTTGTTTATATAAATTACGTTTTAATTATATGTTAAAAAAATGTTAAAATTATTAAATCTCTTTTCTTTTTTTTAAAGATTTATATGGAATTGTATTCATTTTTTATTTTTGGTAATGCAATGCACTTACCATGCTATTGTTTGTTAATAGTACTTTTTAAAGTTAAATTAAAGTTTTGCACTGTACACATAGATTCGAAAAAGTTGTCAAAAAACAAATATATAACAAATAAATGGGTAAAATCCATTGAAAGCGGTCGGTGGTTCTATGAGAAAATAAAGCTGTGTACGCATTATAAATGTTTCTTTTCTGTGTCTTACGTTATACATTAGTACATTAGGGGTCATTTCGAGTTAAAAGTTTATTTACTGCACTCATCTGGACTAGAGAAAATCATGATTTAAATGTGTATGTCTCGTCTAAATAAATAACGATAATTCTCTGATATGGCCGACCAGACGGGTGATCAAAAAGTCAGATCGAGCGTACCGCGTACCGGAAAACGAAATGAGACTAACGAAATGAGCCAAATCGAAATTGAATTTTATTTACGTTTGACTAAAAACAGTCGAGTTATTTTTTTTATTCAAGAATCCCCCCCCCCAAAAAAAACGGGCAAAAAAAAAAAAAAAATTATCCACCAAGAAAATAAAACATAACAAATTAATCTGAAAAGCGCAAAGTTCAAGCAAAAAAAAGAAAAAAAAAAAAGAAAAAAAAGGGCAATTGTCAATTTGATCTCGCTCGATCTGACTTTATGTATGGTATTTTTTTTAGACTAAAAAAAATACCATACAATTATTTGAATGGCGTCCTTTTATCATTTTCGTTTGTATGTTTTATATTTTGTTTTATATTTTGATTAGAAGCACAAATAAACGAGGATACTTGACTTTGAAAGGATCAAATTCTAGCCATAAATCTCTATCCGACTATTAAAACGTTCAGCATTAATGTCGAAGAAGTCTACATTTTTTTGTGGTTATATTTAAAAAAAAAAAAAAATGGCGCTTCTACACTATTGGGACGAAATTTCGGAAATCATAAAACTGAATTTCACATGAAAACAATGGTATCTACCTATTTCTCATATTTTTAAGATGATTATATCAAAAATTATGAAAATCGATAAGGTAGAAAATTATTTATTAAAGAAAACAAAAAATAGAATTTGATTTGATTAAAACAATCGTAAGACACAGGATAATTCAAAAAGGAGGTAATTTTCCACTTCGATTTAAACAATATGGCCACAATTTTTCATCTGCTTACATAATTAAAGTTTTTTTTTTTTTTTTTTTTTTTTTTTTGTACTCTTGCATAATTTGACCCGAATTCTCGTGATTTCCCGTCAAGCCAGGATCGGGCGAAACCGGCAATCATCGGTGTCAGCCGAGCGGCGTAACAGACGCAGACTAAGGAAAAAGGCAAAACAAACCGAAAAAAAAAAAATACAAATGCAAATTATCAAAAAATAACAAAAAACCTACCTTGAAAAAAGCAAATATTTTTATTTAATTTAGG
The DNA here is from genome assembly GCF_053919585.1 of Euprymna scolopes. NCBI lineage: Eukaryota > Metazoa > Mollusca > Cephalopoda > Sepiida > Sepiolidae > Euprymna > Euprymna scolopes. Next base: position 19,959 of record NW_027633494.1, read on the forward strand.
TGCTTCTACACTTTATTGCCGAAATTGAAGACGCCATTTTTTTTCACGCACTTGCTGTCCAAATCCAGGGGTCACGGAGAAAAAAGAGTGCGCGCGAGAGAGAGGATGAATGTCTTTGTCTAGGTTTCAACCATGATTCCCAAAGGGACTGAAGAAAGTTCTTCAGGGGTCAGATGGAATCAATGTGCCTTAGTCATTATCTGACTAAATCACCTCGCAGGGATAATGTTTCGTGAGGGGGAAAATAAATCTTTATTTTATGACGGCTATCACTCCCTACTTAGGCAGACAGAGAAAAAAGTAGTCTTTCAGTAAATGTATAAGTTGTAGAGAACAAAAATATCAAAAATAAAATTTGTCAATTCAGTTTGTTCTTTTTAATGAAACAATGTTTGTACTTTACAGTGAAAAGTTTTGTTTGGTGTTCTTTGCTGCAAAAATGTTCTAACTTTTCAGTAAAAAAAATATCTTATTAGGAAAAATATTTGTGGTGTTTCTACCAAGAGTATTTTATTTTATTTATTTTTTTGTTTATTTATATTTTTTTGTTGAGAAATGTTTATATCATATGTGGAAAGTATTTGTTAGGGATGGATGGAGTGAATGTTGTCTTTTTGTGGAAAATATTTTTTGAAAAAAAAAAACAGAAATTATACAATAGTGCCAAGACTTCAAACATCCATCAATCTGAATTTGTATATATAGTTCAATAAATAAGAAAAAGTAGGTGATAAAACTTTCACTTAACTATTCTTGCTATTGAAAAAAATCAGCAGGCTTTTTTATACGTATAAATATATGCATGTCAGTTTATATATGAAGTTTAAAATAAGTAAAATGTTTATATGTGTGTGTGTCTATATAAAGTTGAGTTTCTCATGACACATTGATATTAAAAGCCTATATTTTCTGTTTAAAAATTAGGAAAACAAACATGGATATGTGAGCTACTAAATAAAGGTTAACTAATTTGCATATTCTTTGAAAAATGAATGTTTATTAATTAATTATTCATCTTTTATGGTTTCTTATTTGATGATTGGTTCCATATTATGCTCAGTTTTATTTATGCATGTTTTTTACATTGTGCCTAACTGCATGGCAATTGTTTTTTTTTTACATAAGCATTACCACTTATCAAGGCCAAGAGGCCACTCAAGGACAAGGGTTAAAGCGTGTACAGTAGAAATTGGAAAATATAGTAAGCGTTAGTAATGGAGATTCGGTAAATTTGTTAACTTATATGGAACGGCTCATCAAAAACGTGTTTACGTTAGACTTGAAGACAACCATATTGTAGTCAGCTGGAAAGCAGAAAAACGGAAGACAATTCCATAGGCGTGCAGTTCTAAGAAAGAAGCTTTGCTCATGGAATCTATGCTTAGGTTTAGGTACAGATAAAGAGTGGGGGAAACTAGTGATAGTGTTTTCTGCTAGACGGGTGTTTTTTGTGAAAGTTTGGCGAGGGGGGGGGAACCATAGAATGGAGCTCAGCCGAGCACCTGCCATGAAAATAACGATAAAGCAGAGACAAACTCGCAACATCTCTTCTGTGAGAAAGAGGTTTCAGGGAAGAGAAAAGGACATCCCCCACAAGGCTACAAAGTCTATTTTGAACTCTATCAAGGCAGGATAAGTCCTTTCTAGCAGCTCCTGCCCAGATGTGGCAACAGTACTCCATCCTTGGATGTACCTGGCTCTTATATAGATAGAGAATTGCATCAGCAGTGAGATATCTACTGGATCGATTGAAGGATCCCACCATTTTTCCTGTGGCCTTGGCAACGGATTTTATGTATATGTTCCATTTAAGATCAGGAGTAACGGTCAAACCCAGAAGCTTGTCAAAACATGAGGCCTCCTCAAGACGAGAGCCATTCATTTCAATTGATGCCAGATGGGGATCAGAGCGTTGATGATGTAAAGATAAAAGCTTGTTTTTAGATGCATTAAAAGTAACAAGCCACCTCTTTCCTCATTGTACCACTTGCTCAAGATCAGAGGAGAGAGAATCAGAACTTGGTCGTTTACGGTCTTAGATAAGCTACCATAGATAGTAGTGTCATCAGCATAGATGTCTACGAATGATGTAAAGATGTGATTTGGAAGATCATTAATATAGATCAGGAAGAGAGTAGGGTCCAGGATGCACCGCTGAGGGACTCCAGCATTAATACTAAGAGCTTCTGATTTCTGTCCATCAACCACTACTTTTATGAACCTATTAGAGAGAAATGATTTTATAATTGAGAAGACATTTTCAGCTATACCATAGCTGGAGATCTTGTGAAGTAAACCTTTATGCCATACTCTATCAAAGGCCTTAGATATGTCAAGAGCAATTGCCCTAGAAAGGTAGCCTCCGTCAAGAGATTCGCTAATCCTAGGAGATATAACTGTAAGCACATCTGCTGTAGATCTAGCAGAACGGAAACCATATTGCGTGTCACTAAGAAGATTATTTTTGCTAAGATGGTTGATTACTTCTCTATTTAACACAGATTCCAGCAACCTACTCATGACGCACAGGAGACTTATTGGCCTGTACTGTGAGGGAGATGACCGATCATCTGAATTCTTAAATATGGGACATACTGATGAGATTTTCCAGGGTGACGGGAAGCAATTCCCCTTAAGACAACGTTTAAACAGTTTTGTAAGTATGGGCGCAAGTTCTGGTTGAAGTCTTTTGAGTACTATAATTGGAATACCGTCAGGGCCAGTTGCTTTACTGGAATCAAGGTTTTTGATTAGCTTGGCAACATCACGTACAGATATTTGTATATCACATAGCATGTTTTCTGATACAGGAGGAAATATTGGAGGTTGGTAGCCTTGGTCGCATAGGTTAGAATTAGCTGCAAAGTTCTTGGCAAAGAGTTTGGCTTTGTCTGATGCTGACGAGATTACCTCAGGTCCATTTATGAGAGTTGGGATAGAGCACACGCTTCTGTTCAGGATTCTGTTTGCTATTTGCCAAAACTGGTGGGAACCAAGCTGCTGCTCAGCTACTTTTGACTTGACGGACTGAGCATACAACTCTCTTGCGTTCTTTATTACTTTTTTTACAGTGGTTGCTGGCAGTTCTGAAAGCAGCTTTAGTCTCAGTACATCTATTACATTGGAAGCAATGGAAAAGGTAGGATTATTTAGGAAATAGAAGTTCTATCACATGCATATATATATATATATATATATATATATATATAGCTTTAAAAAAAAACTTCAGGCAAGATAAAGTGGATTTGTGTCAAAAGTTCCTTGGGCTGTGGAAGGTTGGTCTACCAGCAGTTATCTATAGGCAAAATTCATCAATACTGGGACGTTCAGTGGTCACGGAGAAGAAAAAGAGAGTGCGCGAGAGAGAGGATGAATGTCTTTGTCTAGGTTTCTTTCTGCTAAAAAGTAGGTTTTAAAGCAGTTAACCAAATTTTTTTACTACTAATCCTAAGTTCGAGCAGCAAGGTTGTAAAACCACACATGATCACTGACAAAAACACAGACTCTCCTTCCTCTTCCTAGCCAAAATAAATGTGCAGGATCTTCTATAGCAAAAACATTATGGAAACCAAACAACAACTGACCTTTGAAAAAAAACTTATCTTTAACAGTTTATGTGATTGATAATGACCCTATGCATAATAATATACATGGATGATAAAACGCTTTGGATACTCAGATTTCTAGGTAGTTCTACTAAAATAGCCATATTTTTAAACCAAAGCACTTCAGTCTTCAAAATACAACTGTTTTGTTTGGAAATGAATATACTTTCAAATGAATTAATATGAATGTACATTATATATTTTAAGAGTTTTAAGCAAATAAAGTGATAAAAATGTGAATGTCGTAAAATGGACTTATATTAAGATATTAAGTAGATATTAATAAGTCCCTTTTACCTTTTTTTTTTTTTTTTTAAATCGAGAGTAGATAATGCACTGTGGATGTGTTATCTGTAGCTCCAGTAACTTTTGCTTCTCCTTTTTTGTCCCTCAGTCCTCATTTCCAATGAGTGATGTTTCTGGCAAAGCTGCTTTCCAGGTCGGTAGTACTTTGTGAACAATAGCCTGAGATGTCGCAAATTTTCTGTCTCTATGTCTATCCTTGTGGTCATATCACTAGTAAGGGTGCTGGAGGTAAACGTTTCATCTGGGCTGACGTTATCCGCCTGATAGTCAGGGGCCCGAACCTTGGATTAACCACTAAGGAGGCTGTCCTATCAGCAGGTGCAAAGTACTGGGGCTGCTGCATTGCCATTTGGTGAATGGATTCTGGACCATGCAGTAGTTTCTGGTTGGGCATCTCGATGCCATACTAGTGGGTAATTGTTACGGCTTTACCTTATCATGTGCTACAAAAAAAAAAAAAATTCCTATCTTTTTCTCTCTTACTTTCCCTCTCTGTCCTGCTCTAACCAAGTCTGTCGACCTGTTCCACAAATCCAAAACCTCAACATGAAATATCTCCAGAAAAAAAAAACACGAATAAACCTAGAACCCCATCCTCCAATGTAGACCCCTACTACCATGTCTCCTTCTCCAACATCAGGGGTCTACGTTCCAACCTTCCAGAGGTTAAAACCCAATTACAGTAGACAAAACCAGACATATTCTTTCTAATCAAAACTGGCACAGGGCCGACTACTTCCATAGATGAGTTCATAATTAAAGGATACTCTAACTTAACATCTAAATCTGACCCCCAAGATTGCCATGGGCATGGAATATGTGCCTACATTAAAGATGGCTTTCCGTGTAGTAGGGATATCTCCAGAGAAGACCCTAATTTACCTTATATGTGCTTCCGGGTTGCACTTGCTTACACCACCACCCTCTATCGCTCCCACAACAGCGGAGTTACTATCTTTAAGAGTATATCTGAGAAAATTGACCACATCCTGTCTGCACATCCTTCGGCTAACATTCACATTTGCGGTGACTTCAATGTCCATAATGTGGAATGGCTGACCCACTCAAGTAAGACAGATGATGAGAGGGAGTTTCTGTCATGATTTCGCCATTGCCTATAACCTCACTCAGATTGTTCCCGAACCCACCCGTGTGCCCAATACTACTAGTCAGTATGCAAACCTTCTAAACCTTTTTCTCACAACTTTCCCGGAGCTATGTTCATGTTCCGTTCTATCTCCTCTGGGATCCTCCAACCGCTCCGTTGTATCAGTTAAGATAAAAATAAAATGTAATAATCTTCAGATGTACCTCTCCACCGTACTGTATATCGTGTTAAGTGTTGAGACATACTATTGAACAAAGATGGCGGTGGAGAAACAGTGCCGTCCCGCAAAAAAAAAAATAATTGCTAGTAACAAAAATGGTGGCCAAGAATCAAATGCGGTCTGTGACGTAGTTAACGGCGAACTGATTCAATCCAAAATTCGACAATTTTTATGGTAACTTTGGAAGATTTTTATTGGTTGGTTAGCACAGCCGGTGGTTATAAAAACGATTGTTGAAATCATTGGTCTCATACCCCCATTAGGAGTCAAAAACATTTTACAAAGAAATTATAGAATATCAGTTTTATTTCAGATGTGATGTCTGGCTATTCATTATACATTTAATTATTTTTCAGAATGCTGGAATATATTACTGAACAACTCACATCATATTCAAATTGGTGTCTTAACATGATGATTAGGCTCATCGTAAATCAACTATTTTTTAAAAAATCAAGTATTAAGATTTTTTTCATATATATATATATATATATATATATATATATAAAACATTTCACATATCGATACTCTATCGCTTCCGTACATTCATATCTGACCGAATGGTTAATTGTAGGCATAGACCGATTCATACTGTCCAAAAAATTCTAACAAAAACCTAACAGCCAGCCATGATTCTCCCCAAGAGAGCTATATGCTCAGTCTGTTAAATCCACAGTAGCTGAGCAGCGGCTTGGTTCCCACCAGTTTTGGCAAATAGTAAACAGGATCCTGAGCAGAAGCGTGCGTTCTATCTCAACCATCATCAATGGACCTGAGGTCATCTCGTCAGCATCAGATAAGGCAAAACTATTTTCCAAGAATTTGCAGCTAATTCTACCCTATGCGACGAAGGCCATCAACTCCACGTATTTCCTCCTACAACAGACAACACGCTATGTAACATACAAATATCTGTACGTGATGTTACCAAGCTAATCAAGAACCTTGATTCCAGTAAAGCAACTGGCCCAGATGGCATTTCAATTATAGTGATGAAAAAGCTTCAACCAGAACTTGATCCCATACTTACAAAACTGTTTAAGTGTTGCCTTAAGGAGAAGTGCTTTCCAACACCCTGGAAAACCTTGTCAGTATGCCCTGTATTTAAGAATTCAGGTGATAAGTCATCTCCCTCTCAGTACAGACCAATAATTCTCCTGTATGTCATGAGTAAGCTGCTGGAATCCATATTAAATAGAGAAGTAGTCAACCACATCAGCAGGAATAACCTTCTTATTCATGCAATATGATTTCCGTTCTGCAAGATCTACAGCAGATGTGCTAGTGCTTACATCTCATAGGATTAGTGACTCTCTCGACAAACGCTTCCTTTCTGGGGCAATTGCTCTTGACATATCAAAGGCCTTCGATAAAATATGCCATACTTCACACAATCTCCAGCTACGGTATAACTGGAAATGTTTTCTCAATTATTAAATCATTTCTCTCTGATAGGCTCATAAGAGTAGTGGTTGATGAGCAGAAATCAGAGGCCCACAGTATTAATGCTGGAGTCCCTCAGGAGTCCATCCTGGGTCCAACTCTCTTCCTGATCTACATCAATGATCTCCTAAAACACATATTTAAATCATTCATTGACGTCTATGCTGATGACACAACCATCTATGGCAACACATCAAAGGCCATAAATGACAAAGTTCTCTCTGATTCTCTCTCCCCTGATCTTGAGTGTGTGGTACAGTGGGGGAAGAGGTGGTTGGTTACTTTTGCTGCATCTAAAACCAAGCTCCTATCTTTACATCATCAACGTTCTGATCCCCATCTGGCATCAATTGAAATGGATGGCTCCATGGGGAAGCTCCATGTTTTGACAAGCTTCTGGGTTTGACCGTTACTCCTAATCTGAAATAGAACACGTACATCAAGTCTGTTGCCCAGGTCGCTGGGAAAATGGTGGGATCCTTCTACCGCTCCAGGAGATATCTCACTACTGATGCAATTCTCTATCTATATAAAAGTCAAGTATGTTCAAGGATGGAGTACTGCTGCCACATCTGGGCCGGTGCTGCTAAAAACAGCCTATCCTGCCTTGACAGAGTAGAAAATAGACTTCGTGGCTTAGTGGGGGATGCCCTTTTCTCTTCCCTGCAATCTCTCTCCCACAGGAGAGACGTTGCGAGCCTGTCTTTGTTTTATCGTTATTTCCAAGTGCTCGTCCAAGCTTCAATCTCTCGCCCCCCCCCCTCGCCAATCTTTCACGAAAAACACCCGTCTAGCTGAAACCACTGTCAGTAATTTTCCCACTCTTTATCTGTGCCTAAATCAAAACATAGATTTCATGAACAAATCTTCTTTCTTAGAAGTGCACGTCTGTGGAACTCTCTTCCCTTTGCCATTTCCCACCTGACTACAACCTGGATGTCTTCAAGTCTTACATAAACAAATTCCTGTTGAATCGCCCCCTTAAGTAAGACATTTTATCAAATCTCCAATACTAACGATTACTATGATACTATCCCATTGATTACTGTACACACAATAACCCTTATCCCCGAGTGGCTTCCTGGCCTTAATAAGTGGTGACCTCCATGTAAAATATATATATATATATAAATGACCTTTTCTGTGTGTGCAGAACGTTTTTAACAGACTCCTTTCTCAATTTTTAGTTTACAGACTTGAAACTTGGTATATAGGGGATTTGGACCCATGAAACAAATTTGATTTCGATTTCAGCCAGCAAAAGTAGCTGTTAACAGATCAACATTGAAAAGATGAATTGACCTTGGCAGAAGTAAGTTGAGTAAACCTGTTACTTCCACACATGCACAAATATAGATTGAAGTCACTTAATTTTCAACGTTTTCTTATCCATCTGTTGATAGCTGAAATGGTAACAGCTTAGGCTGAAGCACTCAATGTTTTGGTTTCAATTCTAGCTGAGTTACTTTTTTAAACTTTTGAAATCATTACTATATATTGAGTACAATATAATCTATATATCTATAAAAGTGAAATTGTCTGCAAAATATGTTGCAGTGCACATGTTTACTATATCCCTATCCATGTGGGAAATGCTGTCCGCTGCAACATTTTGCTCAATCCTGCCAATAAAATAAAGTACCACAGTATAATCCCAAGTATTTAAAAAAAGAAAAGAAAAATTCAATTGCAAATTTCCATAGTTCATGAATAAGGCTCCAGTATGTAATCTTTATTTACACATGCGTCATATTTTGTCTAAAAAATTTTTATTCTGTTTAAAGTGGTTTATTTTCTGTGCTACATTCTTTTCTTAAAAAAAAAGGGGGTAGATTTGTTTTAGTTTCTCTTTATAACTGAAACGATGTACATAAAAAACATTGTTGCTTTCTGTTTTTTGTCCATTTTAATAGTGTTCATTCATTATTTTTTTGTAGACACAATTTTTGGTACTCTTGCATAATTCGACTCGCATTCTCGTGAATTCCCATCAAGCATGGCTTGGGTGAGACCGGCAATCGTCGGTGTCAGCCGAGCGTCATAACAAACACAGACTAACCGGAAAAACAAATACAAATAATCAAAAATAACCGTAACAGACGCAGACTAAGCGGAAAAAAAAAAAAATACAAAGGCGAATAATCAAAAATAACAAAAAACTTACCTTGAAAACTGAAAATATGTTTATTTTATTTTATCACTTCTTTTATTTATTTATTTTTTTTGTTTTGCAAAATATTTATCAACAGAAAGTTTTTTTTTCTTTGTTTTCTTCAAGAAAATATTTTTTAACCGAAAAATTGTTAGGTATAAGTACGTTTTATTTATTTTTTTTCCAAGACTTTTTGTTCAGTCAAGTTTTTTTTTCATAAAGAGTGATGTTGTCCTCAGTTGATTAACTGTGTCTGGTCTAAAATCGAGAGTCAAAACAATAAGAATATTCTCTTGTCATAGCCTACTTATAACGGTGAAACCATGTACATGTGCAAAATATTTTTATTTTTATTCTTATTTAGTTGTAATTAAAATTTATTTGACAATTGGGAAGATTCAGCTTATCTTCAACTATCATCCACTGCCTCAAAATCATGCATTGCCTGGGATCTCAACTGATTCTAGGCTTCTCCTGTTCATTTAACTCATTCTGAATATATTATTAGTTGTTTTCATATTTTATTATCATATTATGTTATCATCATCACAATTATTACTATATCACCAGTGTCATCATTACTTTTATTATTATCTGCCATGAAACAATAAATCAATTTATTTCCCTTTTTACTGCTCTCTCCTGGATAACGTACAATTCATTAACATTTTCCTCACTCGTCTTTTGCACAAATAAAAGGGGACAACTCGTGTTTTAACCCATACTCATTCTTTTGATATTGAAATGCATCTTCTTCCCATTAAACTTATGGGTTTTGTTATGTGTTAAAACATGCAATAACACCTCCATACAAAAACAAGACCGACAAAGAACATTTAATGTTTGAGATAGTTTTTATGCACAATAAAATTTTGGTCTAAATTGGTGTGTTAAGATTTCGCCCAGGTTAAACTATTATGAATATGCCATTTCAATTTTCTGTTTTTAATAAAAAAAAAAAAAATTGTTCCATGAAAAACTTTCCCGTTCTCATCAATTAAATCGAAACATTTCCAATTAAACAATTACGGATATATGTTCTCTTTCACTTTCTTTATTTACTTTTAAAGCAACATTGGACTTTTATAAAATAGTTTTTTTTTTTTTTTTTTTTTTTTTTTTTCGAACAAATAAATAATTTTAAACATTTTTTTGAATTGTCAAGATTCATTTTCTCCAGTAATATCGGTTCACCAAGTTTTTGGAAGTAATAAAATATAATTTTAGTTTAATTTAACGTTTCCAGAAGTAATAAATGTTAATTTTGGTAAATTTATTCTTTCCCTTTCCGGAAGCAATCGTTCGACCATATAATGATGTCTCCCCTAGATTTGGATAGCAAGTGCGTGAAAAAAAAAAAATAGCGTCTCCAATTTCGGCAATAAAGTGTACAAACACCCCAGATTTTTATGGGGCGCTATTTTTGCCATAAATTGTTTTTTTTTTTTTTTTTTTTTTTTAAAAGAAAGTTGGTAGTAAACGTTTCTTTTGGAAAACAGAACTTGGCACTCATTTGGCGTTGCGTTCCATGGCGGCCAGCATAAAAAACATGCATCGCTCCCTTTCTGACGCAAGCGCACGTAACACTTTTTTTTATTTACTGACGTTGTCATAGTAACTAAACGATTATTTGTCACATTTATTTTGAATAAAAGTTTTACTCTTTATGAATATTAAAAGAAAAATTACTAAACATTTATTAATAATGCCTCACTTTTACAAACATTTCTTTTTAAATGACGACTTTTATCGACTTTTTTTTTAATAGCATTTGCAGATGGGTAAGCTGACATTTGTTTTTTTAATTTCTTTTAAAGTGACTTTTATTTTATAGCATTTGCGGATGGGTAAAAAACGAAAAAAATAACTAAGCCATTTACTGATAATTTCTCGGTATCTTGACTTTGATAAAATTTATTTGTCAAAAATATTTGTAAAAGTGAGAATTATCAGTAAATGCTTTCGTTATTTTTTTTTTCTTTCGTTTTTTACTCATCTGCAAATGCTATTAAAAAAAAGTCGATAAAAGTCGTCATTTAAGAAATTTAAAAAAGTGAGGCATTATTAATAAATGTTTAGTAATTTCTCTTTTAATATTCATAAAGAGTAAAAATGGAATGGAAATTTAAATTTCGCTCCGTTTTAATCTATTTTATTTTTTAATTGTGCTTCTCCCAAACAAATATAATCAAGAAAATAACATTCAACAATTGTACTTTATATATATAAAACACGAAATATTAAAAAAAATATATATATTAACGAAAGAGAAATAATTCCATTTTTAAACGAAAAAAGTCAATTTGGTATATAAAAGTTCCGTTAAGTGATGTCACGTGATGACACGCGGTGTGAAATAATTGTCCCCAAATAAAAAAAATGGCCCATCCGTACAAAGAAAACCAAATATTTATTATAGAAAAATTACGTATAATGTTATAATTACAAAGAGATATATAGAAACACGCATGCGTACCATAAACATATTATACCAAAATGTGGAAGCCATCCGTCCAGTATTTAGACTATTAATTACGAACGAACCAAGAGTTACATTTTTATATATATATATATATATATATATATGAGCAAACACTTAATAAAATATGTTAAAAAACACTTTGAAATGAGTTAAAAACATATTTAATCTGAAAAGGAAACACTAGATAAATGGATAGTCCTTAATCCGCAGAGTTTCGAAGAAATACTTTCCTTCTCATCAGAGGATAGGAATTAGCAAAATGCAGGATCGGATTTTGCATGCAGAAGTATTTGAGGAAACAACAAGTAAGTCTAAGATCTTACTTGAAAACAAAAAAAGTGAAGCAGAGGGAATATGGTGAAGAAAAAGGTGATTACACATGAATGGATAGTCTGGTGGAAGATAAATAATCCAGTGACGGTAAAATCCAAATGTATAACTTCAAAAAGTTAAAAGAATTTCCATTTGTACAAGTAAAATCCAAGGAAATCCGGTAATTGGAAGAAGATGGTCCATAATAATCCAAAGGCAGAAATCCATGGATTTTTGCCTTTGGATTATTATGAACCATCTTGGATTATTATGGACCATCTTCTTTATTAACTGTTTGCTCATATTATAAGCTCTATTTCCTATTTGGTTTTATTGAGCTTTTACATCTGGCTGAGATAATTTTATAAATATTAATTCTTTAATATTTATAATATACTTTAATTTTACCATCTTGGATCATTTTGGTAAATTTAATTGTAATTTTCATTTTATATATATTAGTGATGGGACGATTCTGATACAATTACTGATTCCAATTCTTTATAAATCTCTAAATATTTAACTTCAGGGTTGTTATTTTCCCCCAATCATTGTTAAAAACACATGTTAAATGTGTATATATTTTCTTTGAACGTAAAATTTCATAGGGGGGGGGGTAGGGTGATGTCTTGATTTTTAGCTTTACTGGTAGTTTAAAATCAATAAATATTTATTGTTTTATTATTGCTACTAAATACAAAAGATAATTAAAGGAATCGTTTTTGGCATCAGAACATAGGTACAAATTTTTACAATACTGATTCCGATACTCTCAAAAGTTCCAATTTTTCCGATTCCCGGTTCTGATTAATCATCCCAACTCTAACATACATACATGTACCTGATAGGAGAATAGTATTCAATTGACAACCTATAATATGCATGTACAAGTCTTATCTATGTAACTTCCCGATGAGGACAAAATAAATGTATGTGTTAATAAAATCCTGAGGATATAACATAGATGGATGTAGATATGTTACCTATGTACAACCAACATATGTGTATGTTATAGGAGACTAGTATTCGGCTGACAACCAGGATGTAAATCTTAAGTGGAAATATATAAAAGAAATTGTTATTTTGCTCTTTGTTTTTTGTTAAGAGTAAAAAAATGATGATTTCAAGTGTTGTCAAGTTTCAAGAGGATCCAGTAGGTGGAGTCATGTTTTAATGTTTTCACTTTAACAATGTGGTCTGGCTTAAAAAATACATAATAAAATTGAGTGAAGGAAAAATAGCTGATTAACAATAAAAAATACACATAAAAAATTAGATTTTAGTATTGTTTTTCAAAGTGTTTTCTGTGGTAATTGTTATCACCTTGAGTTTTCATCATGGAAAAGATCAATGCATCACACTGGAGAATAGTATTCAACTGACAACCTACAATATATATAATATCTGCATCTGTCTATGTACAACCAAGATCTGTCTATGTACAACCAAGATCTGACTTAAAAAAAACCGGATCATTGCATTTTCGTTATGGAAAACACATTTTTCAAGCTATACCTTTTTATGAGTCAAACCATCAGAGAAGCAAATGGGTGATGTCATTCTTTTCCCCATTCTGTTAAGTTCATATTATTGGTTTCTCCAATTGTTAACTAATGGTGATGCAAAGTGTTGCACTCTACGTACAATCTTTCTTTCTATCTCTCCCTCGTAATATGTATATGAGAAAATTATTCAATTCACAACTTATAATATTCATATACAAGTCTTATTTATGTATCTCCCACATTACGTGGTTCGACCACATAACTTGTATTTAATCAGAGCGAAACTGGCCCAAATCAGTTGACATTGAGAGCTGAAAGGCGAACACATTTGCAGTTTACTTGACAATTCACTTATCAGTTGTTACTTCTTTATATGCCCTTCTAGTATTGTGCCTTATGGAATAAATTGATCCTATATCTTACATCTATGTATTGTTGTCTACTCAATGATATAACACCTTCTTTAAAGTGATTATAAATGCTACACGAAATAACTTGTATTATTCACTTTAATTGTAGAATTTAACCATTATATCTTTATATTAGACTTAACCTGAGCCATCAGTTCTTTCAACAGATTTTGGCAAATCAGAAATGTGGAAAACTAATTTGCTACACAAGATTTTGGTACCATGGTTAGGATTGACGAAACGAAGATTAAAACCATGTCATGGTGAAATGCCAATCAAAGTAGTCCATGATGAGAACAATGAAACAGAAACTTTACAATGAAGAGTGTTGATATTAACTCTACCAACAGAAAATGGTCATTAAGAAAGAGAGGAAAATATAGGAAAATAAATGCATGTTTAAACAAGAAAAAACTCATAAGATAAGTAAGTCTCTTAAATTTTCATTTACTTTAATTTTTCAGTTACATGTCCCTGATGAATTTGATGTTGCCACAGGATTCCTCAGAAACTTTACAATTAACTAATCCCAGCAATGTACTTTAATATCAGTCATCGTATAAGTTTTGTCTGAAATTTGATAAATTGGAAAGTTTAATGGAGATGCACTTGAACAGATTTAACTTTATGTAATTTTGTTTTACTGAAGCGATTAATTAAAATTTCCCTCACTCTTTAGATTTGATAGATAATCACTTAAAGATCTAGCTAGAGCCTTCCATTTGTCAGGGTTGACCATGAGTAATGCATCCTTAGCTTAGTTATCCTGTCTGTCTGATTCAATATTGATTACCTTCATAACGTACATTGCAACATTCTTGTATCAGAGTTGAGGGCAGCTGATAGACCACTTCCTAAATGCCACACAGAATGTCTTTTGGAATACACCCATCCTCTATATGATGGACATGATCCAAGCAGCATAGCCTGCATTGTGTGTACACGCTTGGAAGGCTTGCATGGGACAGAACCTCTGTTTTGGACATCCTATCCTGCCAAGGATGTGGTGGAAGCTTCGTAGGTGAAAGGTGTTGAATCATCACTTTTTGTCATACAGCAGTGTGTTGATGATGCAGGCACTGTACACTGCCATTTTAGTCTTTATTGTCAGCTTAGTGTTCTTTCACACTCTGGATGTGAGACGAATAAGTTCCCTAGCTGCTTTTCCAATCCTTTTGTTGATTTCAGTGTCAAGGGAAATGTTGTCATTATGGTGAACTCAAGGTATGTAAACTAGTAGACGACATCAAGTTTATAGTCATTGATAGTGATGGCAGGTGGTACCTTAGTGTCTTATCTCAGAACATTTGTCTTAATCAGACTAATGATACCTCCAAAATCTTTGCAAACCTGTGAGAAGCCATCAGTTCATGCAGGTTCTGCTGGGTGTACATCACAACTGCTGTGTTGTCAGCAAATAGCATATCTCTGATGAAAACGTTGCATACTTTTATTCTGGCTCTGGGACAGGCAAGGTTGAACAGCCTGTTGTCTGATCTGGCACATAGATAAATTCCCTCAGTTGCAGTGTGAAAGACATGCTTCAAGAGTATGGCAAAGAAGATGGAAAAAGAACATAGCCTCACTTGACTCTATTGCTGACACTGAAGAATGGATGGAGGAGTTCCCACAAATCTTGAGTGTCCCCTTCAGGTTCGTGTAAAAGGACTTTATTATGCACTGCAGCTTTGGTGACAGCCAATCCTTCTTGAGTTGGCAGAAGGAAAAGATTGTCTTTTTACTCCAAAGAGATAGAAATCATTTCTTCTTTACACAATGATTGAATAGCTTTGTAAGGATAAGAGTAACTTCCAGCATAAGTTTACTAAATACAATGAT
Source organism: Euprymna scolopes (assembly GCF_053919585.1). NCBI lineage: Eukaryota > Metazoa > Mollusca > Cephalopoda > Sepiida > Sepiolidae > Euprymna > Euprymna scolopes. The sequence goes on from NW_027633494.1 coordinate 35,341, forward strand.
TGAATTGTTGCATTAAAACTCCTGATAAGTTTGAGAAAATCCCAGACAGATTATAGATATCACTTAATCACCGTGGAAATTCTTGAAGTAGGCGGTCCTGGTCATAAAGAGTGGGTTATTTTTTTAAGTATGAAACTCAATTCCAGTGATATTTTCCAAGTGGCACAGAACACAATCTTTACAAAAATGGAATACAGAGAAATTTCAGAGGTGAAAGAAGTAAAGTCATTCCAATCAGCCCCTGAGTATCGATACACTTGGCTATGGAAAGGGACATCTGAGGTCTTCTTAAATTTAGAAAACAATTGAGTTATCACAAGATCCCAGAGGAAATAGAACAGTAGATGTGCATTGTTCAGGTTAAGTTATGATGAATTGATGAAGAATGTTTGCAAAATGTCTCTCAGTATTAGGTATGCAAATGAGTTTATCAATCAAATGAAAAAGACAAAACTTCTTTCATCATCAGTCTTTTTAGAATAGACTAACCATTCAACATTGTAAGCATTAAAGTCACCACAGACATGAATGACATTTGCTACCAAAACAGTAGCAGAAATTCACTTCTAAGTGAACGATCAACAAAAGATATTGTTGTTTGAAAGAAATAATTTAATTTGTGAACTTGTACATAATCGTGATTTTATTTGTAGGGCATTTCATTCCAAATTCCAGATAATGTGGAATCATCAGGAGAGAAAATGCACTGTTTCAGGGCCTTCATCTCAATGGCTTTTCCGTGTATTGGCCGACTTTTACTAATATGAGATCCCATTAACTAAATTGCATTTAAATCAAATGAACTGTTATATATAATCAAAAGTGGATGTTTAATGGCTTAGCATTTCCCTTGTCACTCAACAACTTAGCATCTCACATGTCATGGATTTTACTAAATATGTATGACTACATTTATGTCTGACTAATTGCTGATGATGGATCAAGCAACTTTGTCTTAGGCAATCTCCTAGATCCAGCAGCGGACAAGTTTTTATATACATCAAAATCTTTTTGTTTACTTTTACACCAGTTTAATTTTTTAAATAGTAAATGAAAATTACAATGAAATACAAGTTAAAAAAGAAAAACTTTCCTTAAAGTTAAAAGAAAAAAAATATTTGTTTACTTTTTTAAAATTGTAAATGTTATTTTTCAGAGTGTTATTTTTTGGTTTTGAATTTCACTTAGTGCATTGGAACTTGTTTTGGTTCTTGTTTAGAATTACACTTCGTTAAAAAAAAAGTACAGAAAAATCGCTGTAATGTATATACTCGTCATGCAACAAAGATGTCATACTCCAAAATTCACAGAAATTAATTTTTTTAATTAAAAAAAGAATCTTCTTGATCAATTTAGGTCATTTTTGGAACATGATATCTTTGTTTTGTGATGAGTATGTATATCAAAAATTTTTCTGTATTTTTTTTAATTAAGTGTAAAAAATAAACTCGATTTTGTTAAAAATGTTCTCTTAAGCCTGAAAAATCTTGTTTTTTGAAATTTGAATTTTTTAACACAATAACAAATCTACATAATGTAAAAGTAGAAAATTTTTGTAAAAGTAAAGAAAGTAAATAGAAACACAAGTGTGTGTGTGTGTGTATATATATATATATATATATATATATATATATATATATATATAATTTAAAGGAGATTAGAACAATAGTCTAAAGAGCTGAGTGTATTTTAATGTAACAGTGAAATTACTAGTTTAATTAAAATACAGGAAATAGAAAGTGCTCGTTGTAATTTAGATATATAATAAGCTCGATAGTTAAATGTCCTAGAGCTAATTCAATATTAAGTAATATGATTTATAATTTAAAATTTAAAAATTTAAAAAATTTTTTAAATTTAAAAATCAATCTTATGAAACTGATTTTTAATTTAATTAAAATTTGATTTTTAAATTAAAAATTTTTTAAAATTTTAAATTATAAATCACATTACTTAATATATATATATATATATATATATATATATGATGTGAACAAAGCCAATTCAAGGTTAGTTCTGTCCAGCAACAAGCAAAGAAGAATGGCAACTTCTAATAAGGTAAAAATGTTTTTATTATTATTATTATTATTTCATGTATTATTTTATCTGTACCCTTTCCTTAGTATAAACATCATTCCCTTAAATTCCCTTAGTATAAACATCATTCAGAAACTTTACGAAAGGTAAAAAAATCGAAAAAAACGCATACACATGCTGGTCTAGCCCCCCCCCCTCCAGCTGCCCCTGATTTTTACATATATAATGCTAAGAACTTGTTAAAATATTAGGGCTTACGAGTTTAAATGATGTGAACAAAGCCAATTCAAGGTTAGTTCTGTCCAGTAACAAGCAAAGAAGAATGCCAACTTCTAATAAGGTTAAAATGTTTTTATTATTATTATTATTCATATTTGATACATAATCCCTTGTGTATCACATTACAAATCCACACATTAATATGGGAGGGGGGACTATTTTCAAATATCGTCCTAAATTGGAAATGGAACAACGGACTTATATAAGTAGATATTAATAAGCCCCCTCGTATCTATGTTTTTTTGTTTTTTTTTTTATAATGGAGAGTAGATAATGCACTGTAGATGTGTTATCAGCAGCTCCAGTAACTCTCGCTTCTCCTTATTTGTCCCTCAGTCCTCATTTCAAATGCGTGATGTTTCTGACAAAGGGTGAAGAAAAAGCTGCTTTCCAGGTCGGCAGTACTTTGTGAACAGTAGCCTGAGATGTCGGAAATTTTCTGTTTCTATGTCTATCCTTGTGGTCATATCATTAGTAAGGGTGCTGGAGGTAAACGTTTTATCTGGGCTGACATTACCAACCTGATAATCAGAGATCCGAACCTTGGATTAACCACTAAGGAGGCTGTCCTATCAGCAGGATGCAAAGTACTGGGGCTGCTGTATTGCCATTTGGTGAATGGATTCTGGACCATGCAATAGGTTCTGGTTGGGCATCTCGATGCCATACTAGTGGGTAATTGTTACGGCTTTACCTTATCATGTGCTACAAAAAAAAAAAAAAAAATTCCTATCTTTTTCTCTCTTACTTTCCCCTCTCTGTCCTGCTCTAACCAAGTCTGTCGACCTGTTCCACAAATCCAAAACCTCAACATGAAATATCTCCAGAAAAAAAAAACACGAATAAACCTAGAACCCCATCCTCCAATGTAGACCCCTACTACCATGTCTCCTTCTCCAACATCAGGGGTCTACGTTCCAACCTTCCAGAGGTTAAAACCCAATTACAGTAGACAAAACCAGACATATTCTTTCTAATCAAAACTGGCATAGGGCCGACTACTTCCATAGATGAGTTCATAATTAAAGGATACTCTAACTTAACATCTAAATCTGACCCCCAAGATTGCCATGGGCATGGAATATGTGCCTACATTAAAGATGGCTTTCTGTGTAGTAGGGATATCTCCAGAGAAGACCCTAATTTACCTTATATGTGCTTCCGGGTTGCACTTGCTTACACCACTGCATTTATATTTGCCTTCTATCGCCCCCACAACAGTGGAGTTACTATCTTTAAGAGTATATCTGAGAAAATTGACCACATCCTGTCTGCTCATCCCTTGGCTAACATTCACATTTGTGGTGACTTCAATGTCCACAATGTGGAATGGCTGACCCACTCAAACAAGACAGATGATGAGGGGAGTTTCTGTCATGATTTCGCCATTGCCTATGACTTCACCCAGATTGTTCACGAACCCACCTGTGTGCCTGATACTACCGGTCAGTATGCAAGCCTTCTAGACCTTTTCCTCACAACTTCCCCTGAGCTATGTTCATGTTCCATTCTATCTCCTTTGGGATCTTCCGACCACTCGGTTGTATCAGTTTAGATAAAAATGAAATGTAGTAAGTCCTCAAATGTACCTCTCCACCGTACTGTATATCGATACTCTATGTCTGACTGGGATAGCGTCCATACATTCTATCTTCTCTACCTCTGCATTCCATGTTTAAAAAGGATGTGTCCTCTACAGTATCAGACCTGACCGAATGATTAATTGTAGGCATAGACCGATTCAGACCATCCAAAAACTTCCAACAAAAATCTAACAGCCAGCCATGGTTCTCCCCAGAATGTGCTGCTGCCATCGCGCACAGAAATCACTTTTTCCATAGCTACCAATGTAATAGATGTACTGAGACTAAAGCTGCTTTCAGGACTGCCAGCAACCACTGTAAAAGAGTAATAGAAAATGCAAGAGAGCTATATGCTCAATCCGTTAAATCCAAAATAGCTGAGCAGTGGCTTGGTTCCCACCAGTTTTGGCAAATAGCAAACAAGATCCTGAACAGAAGTGTGCGTTCTATCCTAACCATCATCAATGGACCTGAGGTCATCTCGTCAACATCAGATAAGGCCAAATCAAGAACTTTGAGCTAATTCTACTCTATGCGACGAAGGCCATCAACACCCCGTATTTCCTCATATAACAGACAACACGCTATGCAACATACAAATATCTGTACGTGAGGTTGCCAAGCTAATCAAGAACCTTGATTCCAGTAAAGCAACTGCCCCTGATGGAATTTCAATTATAGTGTTGAAAAAGCTTCAACCAGAACTTGCCCCCATACTTGCAAAACAGTTTAAGCATTGCCTTAAGGAGAAGTGCTTTCTGACACCCTGGAAAACCTTATCAGTATGCCCTGTATTTAAGAATTCAGGTGATAAGTCATCTCCTTCTCAGTACAGACCAACTGTTTAAGCGTTGCCTTAAGGAGAAGTGCTTTCCGACACCCTGGAAAACCTTATCAGTATGCCCTGTATTTAAGAATTCAGGTGATAAGTCATCTCTCTCTCAGTACAGACCAATAAGTCTCCTGTGTGTTCTGGAATCCATATTAAATAAAGAAGGAG
>NW_027633495.1:0-17500 GCF_053919585.1 Euprymna scolopes
ATAAGCTTATTGTTGGAGAAACCGAACATAAATGCTTTTCCTCGGATTTCCTCGGATTTCCTTATTTTTACTTGTTCTTCGCTACTGGATAAGATATGGTGGTGGGTAAGAGCGGTGTAAATGTTACCACACGGTAGACATCCTAACACTATATTTTCGGGAAGATTATGATTCATTTAGGAGGATACATTTTAGAATATATATTGTTCCGTTTAGATCTGCTAACTGTATTTCGCTACATGGATTGTGTCTAAATATTTCTTCAGATTTCATTTTCTCTTACAGCAACAGGTATAATGTATATACCTTCCAATGACTGTGTGATTTTAAAAATAATAATAATAAGGAGGCCTTCTATTTTTAAACTCAAAAGGTTGAAGTAGATTCATGAAAAGAATGTGTATTTTATTTCTACATTATCAACACCATGTTCAGTGCAATCTTACTAGCAATGAACGACACCTGTTCGGAGCGGGCTTTATATATATATGTATATATATATATATATATAAATATATATATATATATATATATATATAAATATATATATATATATATATATATATATATATATATATATATATATATATATATATATATATATATATATATATATATATATATATATATATATATATATATATATATATATATAAATTTTGGATCATTTTGGACCATTTGGAATTTACCTATTAAATTGGAAATTTTTAATTCGACCGTTTTGGTTTTTACCATTCTTGGATTTTTTACCCTTCACTGGATTATCCATTCATGTGATATCTTTTTATCATTTTTCTTTTACCTCCTATCCCCCTTACCTCATCCCTTTGTTAACCAAGTAAGATCTGTGACTTACTTGTAGTTCATTAAATACTTTTATTTGCAAAATCCGATCCGGCATTTTTCTAATTCCTGCCCTCTGATGATAAGAGAGTATTTCTTCGAAACTCCGCGGATTAAGGGTTATCCACTTATCTTGTGCTTCCTTTTTTAAAATTAAATATGTTTTTAACTCTTTTTCAAGATGTCTTTTAACATGTTTTCTTAATCATTTGTTCATATATATACTAGCAGGGGTGTCCGGCGTTGCTCGGGTGTTTGGAGGTGTATGCTGCGCAAAAAAAGCAAAAAAACAACAAAATGGTTAATTTTTTAAAACTTTGACCCCTATTATGACCCCTTAAAACTTATTGTTTCGGGCTCAAATCACTTTATTAAGTTAGATCCATGTTCAAGGAACCTATATCTAAAATTTCAAGTGTCTAGACCCAAAATTGTCGGAGGAGTTTGGCAGCGTTCTTAAAGGTCAAATCGTTGAAATTAGACCCCTTAACAGCCAAATTTCTGGCTGACACCCGTCACATCGATTTTCCCAAATCTCAGTACCCGGTATTTCAAATTTCGAGTCTATAGACTAAAAATTGACAGAGTTATTGCGTAGGGAAATGTACACAGAGAGACAGACACACAGACAGACAGACACATTCACTTTTATATATATATATATATATATATATATATATATATATATATATATATATATATATGCGTTGTCCGTTTTCGATGGATTGCTCGATTCTATCTAATTCTAAGTTATAGCTTTATCGTGAAAAGTGTATGTGAACGGGTATTTATATATCTATCTATAATCTCCTCTTAATGTCTAATATGTGTAGAAAAAGCAATTCATCCTACGCAGGGACGTGATGTCCCTCAACAAATAGGTTGTTCCGAAATGGTGTCTGGGGAGTTGGCTAACTTCAGTTAATGGTTGTAGATATGATATCTACCGCCTGAATACCAGCAGGAACTATCTAAGTTGTATAGGACGCGTTGTTTGTCACATCGTAAAATGTAGAACTGGATAAAAAAATATAAGAGTTTAAAAATCGAGGCATAGCCAATAGATTGCTCCGTGTCCCATAAGATTAGGTCGTCAGTATTGCACACTTCATGCGTGCGACGACCTGGATTCGCACCTATGTTGGAGCACGTCACTGATGAGATGCAGTACATCAAAACCCACTATGGGTCTGGCGTCGTCCGTTGTCGATGCAATTGCTCGACTTTATCTAATTCTGGGTTCTAGCTTTATCGTGAAAACTGTATGTGAACGGGTATATATATATATATATATGTATATATATATGTGTGTATATATATGTATATATATATGTGTATATATATATATATATATATATAGTAGTGGAATCAAAGGCATGCAGTGTTTACCTGATATAGGCAATGGTAAACTCCAATCTAATATTCACACCAATATTTATATATATATAGAGATATTTTAATCCCAGCCGAATAAAAAGCTCAATACGCAATAGTGTAGAACTTATTATAATAGAAAGAAAATTAAAACTGTAGGTTGAACTTTACAATCAAAATTGATTGATCGACTGAAACACCAAAAAATAATTTACAAAGTCCTTATTCAAGACTGTCTAACAAGACAAGATGGCCGATGGGCAAACATAATTTAATCTGCTGACGTCATCACGGATAGTCCCTTGGTTGCTTGACACCGGTAGTCACCGGTAGTCACTCGTAACTCGTAACGTCTTGAAGTCAGTGTAATATTTCTTTTTTTTATTAAAATGCCTTCACGGTGCATCGTTCCAAATTGCCGAGGAAATTATGTAAAGGGCCAAAAAGTGACAGTATTTTCATTTCCGAAAGATAAAGAATTATAATGCAGTAAAAAAAAAAAAAGATTTTACACCATCTTCATTCAGCAAAGTAAGTTTTAACGTGCTCCCTCTGTATTTAACACGATGTAACTATAATTTAATTCAATATTATAATCCTAAGTTTTTTACCATTCAAAAGAAGAAGCTTCAAATAAATTGCTAATATTAAACAACAAATTTTTTACAGCATACAAAACTAATGAAAATGCGAGACAACATCGACTCTTTAAAACACGTTCTTTTGAAGAGAGAGTTTTTTTAAGCTGTTGACACACATGTTATAAAAATCTAGCAAAAATTAATTTTCCTGAAATTTTTCAATATTTAAAAATAAATTATGACGGCTGATAAAATTTTAAAACTTTTTTTTAAAGCTAGAAAGATAAAAATTAAAAATACTTATATATATATATATATATATATGTGTATGTGTATATATATATATATATATATATATATATATATGAAACTAAACTAAAAAAAACGCGCGTTCACTCGTGATCTTAAAGTTCATTTCATTAACGTAATTGGGTTTGTATTACTGTACACATAGATTCGAAAAAGTTGTCAAAAAAAAAACAAATATATAACAAATAAATGTAATCAAAGGCAAGATAAGTGAATTTTCTACCAAATATTTTTCGTGTTTTTATTCAATGTAACATGTTTATTCAGCTCGAAAAAATACAGTGTTTACCGATGTATTCGAAAATTCAAGATGGCGTCTGATTCTCTCTTTAACACGGTAAGTTTGGGATAAGGTGTTATAAATAAAAAAAACTATACAACATACTATTAAAAACCGGCCGAATATATGTCAACCTATGTCACGGTAACATATATTGAGCGAGTTTTTGACAGTATTTTATCCGTTTTTTTTTTATTTATAAATCTTTTTCCAAACTTACCGTGTTAAAGAGAGAATCAGACGCCATCTTGAATTTTCGAATACATCGGTAAACACTGTATGTTTTTCGAGCTGAATAAACATGTTACATTGAATAAAAACACGAAAAATATATCCAGTTTGGTAGAAAAGTAAGTTATCTTGTCTTTGATAACATTTATTTGTTATATTGTTTTTTGACAACTTTTTCGAATCTATGTTTACAGTAATACAAACCCACGTATTTTAACAAACTGAAAATATGGATATAAAAAATAATTTTGCATGTTATTTTTGTTATGTGGTGAAATAATCTTAAATAAGAAACATGATTTTGTCTTTAAGTTAATGATTTTTTTACTGTGCAATATTTCATGAATTTATTAAAAATATTGTTTTTGATTTTGAAAAAATATGGTGGTTCATTTGCATTTAAAAATATTGTGGTTCATTTTGATTAAAATATATTCATTTTGATATAAAAAATATTGTTCATTTTGATTTAAAAATATTCATTTTGATTTAAAAAAAATCATTTTGATTAAAAAAAATTCATTTTGATTTAAAAAATATTGTTTATTTTGATTTAAAAAATATTGTTCATTTTGATTTAAAAAATAGTTTAATTTTAATATTTGTTTATTGTCTTAACTCATATCAAATGTTTTGCTTGTGTTCTGCTTCAAATATTCATAATCTTACATGCATAATTTTCATTTAATTATATTAAATAAACTTCAAGTTTATTTCAAATCAAATCGTGTTCCTTCACTTTTTTTAAATGTAATTTATAAGTAATTAAAGAACGCATTCTAATCTTTAAAATCTATAATACAACGAAATATTCAATTGCTTATAATATTTCAACAAACAACTTGTTTATTATTATTTTTTATTATTATTATTAATATTAGATGAGTTTCAGTATAACTCATCGTGTTCTTTCTTTATTTCTTTATTTTAATCCAATTTTGAAGTTTTCTAACGCTGTCTGTAAAAATTACTGTTCATTATTGACAGTCTAAGAGTTCCACATATCTTGCCTGTTGGGACCTCGGCGATAACGTAATTTTTTCAGCTGGCCGGCCATCTTTATACCGAAGGCCACGCCTTATTCCGCCGAGTTTAAAAAAATACTTGCTATTCTTCTCATCAGGTCCTCTGTCAAAAAATGTTGGAGTATTCAGTCAAACAATAAATGTTACTTGTAAAATTCAACTTACAGTTTTAATTTTCTTTCTCTTATATATATATATATATATATATATATATATATATATATATATATATATATATATGTATATATATATGTGTGTATATATATATATATATATATATATGTAAAATGTATATATGTAAAAATAAAATATTTTTCACCTTTATATATCTAATTTTAAATAAATAAGAATGTAAATATACAAACTACTAATTATAGTGGGGGTGATAATTAGTTAAATAGATTAATCCAAATCTTATAAATACAAGACTGATAAATTAAAAAAATGTAACCATTTTAAATGTGGAAATTGATGAATATGAAAAGGTTAGTAATTGCAATTAAGAATAGGAAATTGGATTAAAAGAATTTTTAACATGTCTTCTTCCTAAGATTAAGGGTGGTGGTGTTTGATCAACACTGCTGGGAAGCCATGATGTAATATACTGTTTTGTTTTTAAATCCCCGAAACAGTGTTTCATTGTAAACAACTGATGATCCTTGAAAAATAAAAAATAAAAAATAAAAAATAAAAAATTGGTATTATAGTAAATTCGAGAGAGTTGATGCAGTGATTGCAGGTGATTAAATGACTTACTGACTAAATGTGTTTTTTTTTGTTTTGTTTTTTTAATGAATGATAAAAAGTAATTTTTTGTATGGTTTAAAATGTAAAAAACTTCAAAGACTATATATTGAGTATTTGAATATGTATGGCTAGGTTCCCTTCCTCTTATTTGGATACTTTTCTGGTACCAAAGATACTAAAGTTTTTTTTTCTGATAAAATACAAAAATAATTATCAAATAACTTTTTAAATATGGTCACTAAAACTAGATTGCAAGCTAGGTCTGGGCAGTCCTCAGAACTAGTGAGTTCCCCTAGGGCTTACCACCCAAGGAGGTCGGAGATGTCTCGACAGGGGCAAGCCGTTGTCATTAGTAATATAGAAGTAGGAACTCCTTCTTTTGAAGTGGCAAATGGGACTTGTTCGGCCGAAAATAATTTTAAGGTTGCTTCTTGTGGAGTACCCTTATGTAAAACTTGTAATATTCTTATAACATCTAAAGAATATAAGTCAAATGTGACTAATAAAATTTATTATGTTATAAATCATTCTAAAGAAGATTTGTCATGTAGGTCCCAAAATTTGGTCTACCTGTTGTCCTGTAAAAACTGTAATTTACAGTACGTAGGAGAAACTGTAATGCCTCTAAATAAACGCATGGATTTGCATAGGACTAGCACTATTTGATGTATTCATGTTGTTAAACATTTTAAAGAAACCTGTAGTCAGTCCTCTTTTTCCGTACAAATTATTGAAAAGTGTAAATGTAATGGATATAATAGGTTAGGAAATGTGGACAACGATACACTAAAGATGAGTCAGGATAAGGAAGACGACATATTAAAAAAATGCGAGTAATTTACCCATATGGTTTGAATATTAAAGTTACAAAATAACCTACAAGATTCTTAAATTATAGGTAGACTATATCCAGCTTTGCCTCGCTACGATCCGCGTTTCGATCTAGGAACAGATATAGAGGGGGGGAATATAGAACTTATGTTAATAGAAATAATAGAGAATCAGTTATTTCATGCGAGATTTTTTATAGTAAAATTAAAGATATTATTAATCAAATTTCTGAGTCGTTCAATTATATAAGAAAATTGCTTAATCCAACAAAAAAAAGTTTTGAAGGAAATAGCATCGAAAATATTAGTACAACCGAATACGATATATAGGAAGGACTGTTTAATTCAATGGCATGACTATATTCTGGATATAATCGACACTTAATTATATAAGCCACCCAGGGACGGTATAAAAATAAATCTAAAAATGTCTGTGTAGTTTGTATGAAAATAAAGGTTTTGATAATTTAAATTGACCTAAAATATTTAATAAAAAAATATACAATTATTACCAAATGAGCTACAGACAAAAGATCAAAAACCAATAGTTACATATAAACTAGGGCCAACAATACGCAATAAGGTTTTAATTATAAAAAAAAATGGTAGAACATAAATATAAATGATATTATAAATATTCCAGTATGTTAATGTAATTCTTCTCCTTTCTGTAATAATGAGATAAAATATAACATTACATAAGGTTTAAATATAGTAAATAATTCTAAATTAAGAAAACTCTTTAGTAAGGGTCCGATTTATACAGAGTCTAAATTACACTAAATGCGTTAAAGAAGTAATTAAAGCACTGGAAGATTTTATTATGTCTATGGGAAAGAAATATAAATTAGCACATCCTATGTTAATTAAGTTAAAAAAAATAACCTACAAGATTCTGCAATTATAGGTAGATTATATCCAGCTTTGCTTCGCTACAGTATTAGAGATAGAACTCATGTTAATAGAAATAATAGAAAATCAGTTATTTCATGCGAGGATTTTTTTAGTAAAATTAAAGATATCATTATTAATAAAATTTATGAGTCGTTCAATTATATAAGAAAATTGCTTAATCAAACAAAAAAGAAAGTTTTGAAGGAAATAGCATCTAAAATATTATTAAAACCAGATATGATATATAAGAAGGACTATTTCATTCAATGGTATGAATATATTCTAGATATAATTGACACGAAATTATATAAGCCACCAGTGAACGATATAAAAAAGAAACCTATAATGTTTGTGTAGTTTTGTATGAAAATAAAGGTTTTGATGATGTAAATTTACCTAAAATCTCTTATATATATATATATATATGTCTCTCTCTCTCTCTCTCTCTATATATATATATATATATATATATATATAAATAAATAAAATCAACTCATTTTTTCCCGTCTGATTTTGACATTAATAGGATTAAAAATCAAGATATTTCATGCTAATATAATATTCACAAACGGCAGAACAATATCTGAGGTGTGTTATAGGCTTATTATTTCTCAAATTCCTCGATAATCTTAGATTTCTATACTTTTTCTGCTGAGAAGTCACGGCCAAAATCGGTTAAGATCAATGGAAGTGGTAAAATATTTTCTCTCTAATAAATTCCTCCTCCCCCTGCCACCACTTAACACCGTTTGGGGATCGTTCACAAGGAACAGTTGAGAAGAGAACACCGGTTTGGCTTCGTAGTTCTTTCATGTGAAGTTATTTAAAATCACTAAACTAAGCTGCAGTGCTCTGTGGCGTAGTGGTTAGCGTGCTGGACAATTCACATTATATTTTCACGTTCGCGCCGACCTACCGTAGTCGTTTTTTTTTTTCCTAAACAACTGGAATGGACTTTTCTTGGTGGCCGAACTGTTAACGTTGCAGATGTGTTTTTTTTTGGTTTTTTTTCACACTTTATTTTCCTACTTTTACTCATGACTCCGGGTTTGATCCTTCCTACTTACCTACCATAACATTTTTTAAAACTCCCCCCCCCGTCCCGGAAACAAACACTCGGGCAACGTCGGGTACCCCCGCTAGTATTTAATAAACAAAAAATATACAATTACTACCAAATGAGTTCCAGAAAAAAGATCAAAAACCAATAGTTACATATAAACTAGGGCCAACAATACGCAATAAGATTTTTAATTATGAGAAAACGGTAGAACATATAAATATAAAAGATAATAATATAAAGATTCCAGAATGTGAATGTAATTTCTCTCCGTTCTGTAATAATGAGATAAAACATGTAATTACAGGAGATTTAAATATAGTAAATAATCCTAAATTAAGTAAACTACTTAGTAAGGGTCCAAATTATAGAGAACCAAAATGCCTAAATTACAGTAAATGCGTTAAAGAAGTAACTAAAGCATTAGAAGGTTTTATTATGTCTATGGTAAAGAAATATACATTGGCACAGTCTACGTTAGATGCATGGAAAAATAGTATACTTGAATGCGTAAATAAAAAAGTTAAATATATAAAACAATTTAAACACCCTAGAAAAAAACAATCCTCTTTTAAAAAAATTCAGAATTACGGGAGGAACTTAAAATACTTCAAGAAAAGTTTGTAATAGTTCCGATTGATAAATCGGCAAACAATATAGCTTTTATATGTAAAAATATTATATACAACGTTTATTGATAGAAGTAGGACTTATAGGAAACGATTCGGATACTTATAAAGTAAGTAATAGTAATTTAGATAGCATTATTTTGAATAATAGTATTATTAATGAAAAAGTAGGATTAAAGTTAGAAGATAAACACAAAAATCTTCCATGTATGTATTGGATACCTAAAATGCATAAAAATCCAGTTGGTGCTAGATTTATTGTAGGTTCAAAGACGTGCATCACTAAACCTCTAAGTAAAGCTATATCTAAAATATTTAAATTTATTATAAATCAAATAAATAATTTTCATCTGAAAAGTAAATTCTATAGTAATATAAATCTATTTTGGGTAGTAAATAATTCCAAACCAGTGAAAGAAAAATTAGATAAAATAAATTCCAGAATAAAAGAAAAATCTATAGCTACTTATGATTTTAGTACGCTATATACTAAAATTCGGCACGAAAAACTTATAAAAGAATTAAATGATACTGTAGATTTGGCTTTTCAAGGTGGAAAAGGTAAATATATAGACTTTTCAAACTCTAAAGCTTTCTGGTGTAAAAATAAAAATAGCAAAACTAGTGTTTCTAAAGGTATTTTAAAAATACTTGTAAGTCATCTTATTAAAGAATGCTATTTTCAAATAGGAAATAAAATATTACTCCAAACGATAGGTATCCCAATGGGATTGGATCCTGCACCACTTTGGGCAAATTTGTATTTACATAGACTCGAGTATATATATATATATATATATATATATATATATATATATATATATATATATATATATATATATATATATATATATATATATATATGAGACATCATTATTAAAAACAGATATATCTAAAACATATACCTTTCATGGGTGTAGGAGATTTATAGATGACCTTATATGCATAAACGATAATGATGAATTCGAAAAAAATAAACATCTTATATATCCAAACGAACTAAAATTGAATTGTGAACATAGAGTACAACAGGCTACATTTCTGGATCTGGATATAAAAATTGAGGATGGAATTATTCTTTATAAAATATTTGATAAAAGAAACGCATTCCCCTTTAAAATCGTACGTATGCCCCATAAGGATAGCACCTGCCCTGTTTTTGTGTTTTATGGAACCATTATGTCAGAGTTTTTGAGAATAGCTCGCGTTACTCTAAAATTAACAGATTTTATACCACCAGTTTCTAGCTTAGTAATAAGGATGATAAAACAAGGTGGAGATAAAAATAAACTATTTAAACAGTTGAATAAAGCATTTGTTCGTTATCCTGATGCTTTTGAATTGTTTAAGATAAACCAGAGTAGATTAATAAAGGAAATTCAAAACTACATTAGCAATGTATAAAATGTATTTATAATTACATATAATAAATTTATAGATAAAAAAAAATGTATATATGTAAAAATAAAATATTTTTAACCTTTATATATCTAATTTTAAATAAATAAGAATGTAAATATACAAACTACTAATTATAGTGGGGGTGATAAGTAGTTAAGTGGATTAATCCAAATCTTATAAATACAAGACTGATAAATTAAAAAATGTAACCATTTTAAATGGATAGTACCAGTCAAGGATCCGTCACTTGACACTCAGCCCAACAGGTGAGGGGCCGGAGACCGGCCCAGCACCTGTTGGACTGAGGTACACCGCCTGGGTAATACCTAGGAGGTCCACCCTCCCAGGCCTTGCCACCGGGCTTTCCGGTGGGGCAAGTTTATTGCTTGTTGCCTGAGGCGCCCCGACCGGGGAATGCCGACGGGGTTACTCAGGCAATTTTTAAAATTGCAGGAGTGCCCCTCCTTTAGGGGAGCCTGCTAGGTTACCACTTTCCGGCCTTGTGCCACATTTTGCTGAGTGGACAGCAAATAAATATAAACATATTTTAAATGTGGAAATTGATGAATCGCACAGGTAAGAAATTCATTTTTATACTATGAAAAGGTTAGTAATTGCAATTAAGAATAGGAAATTGGATCAAAAAATGTTTTAACATGTCTTCTTCCTAAGATTAAGGGTGGTGGTGTTTGATCAACACTGCTGGGGAGCTATGATGTAATATACTGTTTTGTTTTTAAAACCCCGAAACAGTGTTTCATGGTAAACAACTGATGATTCCTTGACAAATAAAAAATAAAAAATAAAAAAATTGGTATTCTAGTAAATTCGAGAGAGTTGATGCAGTGATTGCAGGTGATTAAATGACTTACTGACTAAATTTTTTTTTTTTTTAACGAATGACAAAAAGTAATTTGTTGTATGGTTTAAAATGTAAAAAACTTTAAAGACTATATATATAAATTTATAAAATATATACGGCGATTTACCTACACTGATTATTCCGCGTTTCATCCACTCTAGGACTCTTCAGGCTTATGCGCGAATTCTGTGGTTGTTTGTGGGTTTTATATGCTAATCTTCTATTGAGATTTTAGTTAGCCAATCAGCTTTCTAGTATCCACCGCGCCCTTCCTATCAGCCAATGAGCATTAATTTATCGGACAAAGGCCTATTTGACCTCTGGTTAATCTGTTTATTTGTATGTGCTCTATTTAGTCTCTTCATCTGTTTTAAAACTAGGTTAGTTTTTTTTAATGTTAGTTCATATAAATATTTATATATATATATGTGTACATACATATATGCACATATATATACATACATATATGTGTGATTGTTTATGTATATTCATGTTTATTTACTTTATTTATTTGTTGATTTTCTATTGTTTTTGTTAGTTTTAAAACTATTTTATATCGCTATCCTAGAGTAAATTTTGTCTTGTGAACACAGTTGTTTGCTATTTCTCTTCTACAGTGTAACATAAACGATCACATATATATATATATATATATGTATATATATATGTATATATATATGTGCATATTTGTATGTACCTATATATATATATATATATAATTATATATATATTATATTATATTATTAATATTGGCTCCGCCTCGAAGCTCATTTTTTATTTTTATTTACTTAGAAATTCGCCCTTTAATTCGTGTGGACGTATATAACATCTTTATTGATGTATTATTTTAAAAACAGTAATCTACGTGCACGTACGTTAGTTTTGTACAAAATTAGGTTAAGTTGTGAAATATGACTCTAAGTTATGTTCGAATGAAGCTTGGGATTTTACTGCTAAACAAGTTTGTTGTGGGTATGTATTCGAGGGGATACACGCGCAATTATTTCATCAGAGCATATCGCAAAAATATATTGTAAAGCAGGCAGAGCGATGCGGCATTGAGGCTATAAGAGAGGAGATGAAGCTTTGCTGTTACATTGGAGACTTTTTGGAGGCCATGTCACAGAGGAACAGGCTAGTATTTAATGTTAATTTAACAAGTAAGAGGCGTAGTAATAATACACCATTGGCGAATGATGGCTTCGTAAAGAATGCAGGTTATTCTCACATGTAATAACTTTCTACATGTGTTCCATGATTATCGTACCTATTGGATGTCTGATTTTGCATGAAGTTCGCTATTGTTGTTTGTAGCTATTTGTTTGTTTGTTTGTCGTAATCCATCACGCTATGATGCCATAGACAATTTACTGCACATTTCTTTTTTATCGTTTATCGATTTATGTTGTTTTGTTGTTGTTTTTTTAAACTATATTAAAGTTATCGTCTGCACCTTGGTGATCTGGTGTTTTCTTAGAAATTCGCCCTCTTTTTATTTAGACGTATCTATTTATTTGTTTATTATTTTTTAAAAACTATAATTTATGTATACGCGTGTTTTTAAAAAATAATAATATATATATATATATATATATATATATTTAGTTATACAATATATATTGCGATTAAGCTACACTGACTATTTCGCGTTTCATCCACTCTAGGATTATTCACGCTTATGCGTGAATAGAGTGGATGAAACGCGGAATATTCAGTGTAGCTTAATCGCCATATATATTTCATAACTAACTAACTAGCTCTACCTACGTATTGAGCACTTTTGAAGTAAATACTTAAAGTTTACGCATAAATGTATACTTTCGTATATTAATTTTATGTGAGTAAATTAAGTATATATATATATATATATATATATATATATATATATATATATATATATTCAAGAGTAGTTTAAACATTAAGGCCTCCGATTTTGTAACTAAGAAACTAAAACGTTTAAGAAAAACAATTAAAACGAGCGATCTTTTGTTCTTCAGATATTATTTTTCAACACAGTAACCAGAAGTCATAATGTACTTTTGAGAAACATTTTTAATTCCTCGGTCGTAAAAGTACGGAGCACTTTTTGTCACTCGTATTGCTGTCTTTCATTCCTCTGAAATAAACACAAGTTTATATTTTATTGCATTTTCACTCCAAAAACAAGGCACAATGCAACTTTGATAAAAATGTGCTACTATCTGGGAAATAATGGGCATTTTAGCAGCAAGATGTTTGTTTACATTGCACTTGAGCTTCTGCATGTCAGCACAGAAAGGGAAACACCTACCCGGAAGAGAATTCTAAAGTTTTAGCAGGTCGACAGAAGAAAATTTAAACTATAAGTAACTATAAATAATAACTATTACAGTTGAAGGCTTTCTGGCATGTGGGGATCTATACAGTGTAGGAGTGAGATTTATCTGTGTGTTGGGTCTGTCAGGGATATTTAGGTTGAGGGGATGCAGCTGCTTGTAATTCGTCGGAGCACCTATTATTAAAAGACTTGTAAAAGAAGCAAAGAAACTAAACATTACGTTGATGGGGCAGAGGTTATAGCCTAGCTGACAGTGTGGTGCCTATTAAGTTGGTAACTCCCTTTTGCACCCAGTCTAACAATGAGATACTAGTAGCAGATGCACCAGCCCAAATGTGGCAATAATACTCCATATATCGGCGAATGGTGGCCTTACTAAACGCAAAATAATTACAATATCTTACGAAGGAACACCAGACTACAAAACAAACACCTTTTTTTACGCTATACGTAAACAAATAAACGTCTATATTTTCCGTCTTTCCACGTCATATAAAAATAACTGTAATGCCCAAATTGTTTCGTAATCTTTTTTTTTCGACTACAACTCAGATCTTGTCTACCTATATGATAGACATAAAGTTTAGTTTATTTTTGGTGAAACAGTAGACTGGAAATAGGTAATATTACCTCTTGAAATAGAAAATGTAATACCATTCGAAAATCAATAGTTTTCAATCTTAATTATCGTCGGAAACAGAATCGTTCGCCTATGGAGAGTGGCGAGGAGGAGGAGTTAGTCCGGTATGGTTGGTAAAGTCTAGCAAAAAAAACAAACAAAAAAAAACGTGTTAAATAGTTGGCGGGTAAAACTGACTAGTAGAACAATTGGTTACGTAAAAGTAACAGGTAATTGAAGTTGAGTTTCTAAATGGAAGTTGCATTTGTGGCTTCACGAGGGAAGAGATACAGAAAAAAATGTTCTCCAACGCGGCAGTACGAATGTGACAACCAGCAAGCCAACTGGACAATAAACGTAAACTGAGCGCTTTTGTCTACACGACTTAACACGAAAATACCTGGGGGGACATATTGCCGGATGAAGGGTGGAGTCACATACGTTTTAAGATACAACAAATATTTAAATTGGTTACAATTTTCCTGAAAGTTGACCATGTTTTAGAATTTTGAAAGCATAACACAGCTATCTTCATCTATGAAATTAAACCGGGAAATAAAATCTCATAGCTTAAAGGGAAATAACTCTCACGGGAAAATGAAAACATACTTCCGTTTTTAAACGCTGTTGATTCTGGTTATACTAATGATTAAAAATAAATTCAATTAAATGTAAATTAAATTAAGATAAATTGAATAAACCCACTTTATACAATATTTCTAAATATATCACTTATAAAAATGTTATTACTAATTTCTATTAAAAGTTTAGAGATTATTATTAGAACATACTTTCTTTAATGTAATATGCAGATTATATAACTCCTGGAATGTTGATTCGCTCAAGTATATATAAAATCATGCAGTAACGAGTGTTGACGGGGTTTAGTAACCTCGCCCGGTTTAGAAAACTGGTGGGAACTGCTTCGGACCCACTAGGGGAGATGATACGGATGTCCGAGGAGGAAATCCGCTTTCAGTGGAATTGGGCACCAAGCCAGAATTATCTCAATAATTCTGAGTATTCTCTGACCTTGTGATTGGTTCGCAATGCACTATGTCTCAATTGTATCCCCTGCAGAATTGGTCAGAGGACAAAATCAAAACAGTTGAACACGCTTCCTTCAAGTATTTCGGATGACGTATCAAGATTCGGAATCAGTCGTTTACAACATTCATCCGTTGTGGCCCTGAGAGGAAGGGATGGCGATCTTAGACGTAGCCATATGGTAGTGTGAGTTTTAAGCACAGAGATAGGGCGTGGGAGGTCGCTTCCTTCTCATTACGATCTGACTTTTAAACATCAGCTATAAATCAAAATCAGATGTGATGGAGAGAGGTTGCCTCTCGCAGTTTTTTAAACATAGGTGGATCCACACCGCTAACCTATGCGTATTTCTTTGAAACAAGTTTTAGTATGTGTTCCCTGCCTAAATATAGCACAGACTGACCTCAAGTCCTAAGAGTAAAGACAGAAAGAAAAGCCTCTTCGTTGGTTGTGATAATGTGTTACGACCTTCAATTTTTTTTATGTTCGATACATCCAGAATGCCCTTTCCCGATAAAGGTGTTTTCCTTCCTCGGTCTACTCCGATGGCACTTATTCTAGGGATCAGCTCACCCCCAAGAAGGTTCTCCCACCTGTTTTCTGCCTGTAGACTACCCATTCCATCTTAGGAGGCGTGTCTCTTGTTTTCAGTAATAGCTAGAAAACAGCGAGCATCTCAACAACTAAAATAGGTGGGGGAGATCACTAACATAATATAGTTAGCATTTTGTTGAGTTGATTTTGTTTTCATATGGTTATTTTCTTTATTTTGGGGTGTTTGTAAGGCCTAGTAATATCCACTCACCCATAATTCGACATTTTTTCTTTATTTCTCATGTTTATTATTTTTTTTCATGTTATTAAATATGGGTTTATCAAAAAATATATTTTATGATTTGTAAATGAAAAATGTTTGTTTTTTTATGTCTTGTAAATAAAATCCTGAAAAATGTTCTTTCATGTGAGGATATTTAAAATAGCTTAGACACACAAACTGGACGTGGGACTATGGTGAGTGAAAAAGTAGCTTAGAGAATAGACAGAGTTGATGACAACCGATCCCAATTCTTCACTCATTCTATTTGGGTTTCATGCCATATTGATTTCAAGGACGCTCCTCATTCTGTATATACAACTTTAATACAGTATTGTATAAAAAATGGAGGGTGTCCTTAGTAATAAAACGTTATATAAAAGTTCATTTATAGTGGTAAAGTCTAGTGAAACAGTTTGCCTTTTGTATATATATAAATCAAATTGAGAAAACAGAAAGGAATACGACTTAATGATCACTTGTGTGTGAGAGAGTTCAACCATTTCTTCAGCTTTAAGAGCCAAATTCGTTCAAGCATGGCACACTTCTGTCAGATCTGTGGGTTGCTACACGGATCTCTCTCTCTCTTTCTCTCTCTCTCTCTCTCTCCTTTGGATAAAGTACAAAATTAATTTTACAATCTTGTGGGAGATGATGTCTTCTACATCCTACCGTCTCTTCTACACGGAAGAGATGTTGATGGCCTGTACTTACATCATCCTTTCTGTCCATTGAAAATAGGAACACTTACAATGGACTATTTACAATGCCTTCCCACGGGACAGAGTTAAACACCAGGATCGTTTTTTACGTGGATAAAAAGAAAAAAAAATTGCCTCAGTCATGAAGGATTTCTCCTCCATTGACAGAGAACAAGAAATTGAAGTGTAGATCTGAAGAACAGATACTACACTTTGATCTTGACCCGAAATCCATTGTAAGTGTTCGCCTGAGCGATAACTCTGTAAAAGATTCACAGCAAGATTTCGTCTTACTGTAACACCAGCAGGGAGGTGAAAATTTTCCAGTGATAACGACACGGGCTGACAAACTGCTTATGCCAAGTTCGCACTTAGTTTGGTCTAAAGAAACAACCACTTAATGACGTTCGCAAGCCTCACGTGCTCTTTTCTGTAAGTACCCAATATCTTTCTAGACGGAATTCCTAACAGAAATATATCGAGGAAACGAAGAATACCAACAAAAATCTTCATCGAAATAATGCTTAACATCAACAACAACAGCAGCAGCATTCTTTTTGCTCTCTATACCAAATTGCGCTTACACGTACAAAGTTTATGCGTAGAACATCACATCTGTAAAACAAACCACATGTCTGCATCCCGATTGATTACAACATGACCGTCTTCAAGTCTAACGAAAACAAATACGTATCGAGAGGTTTTCTTGGAAAATAAAGTCCTCTAACGCACTATTTGCTCGTTAAACATACCATTTTAAATCCTCATATGTTGGCGATTATCAACTTACTAAAACATCCTCTAATAATCGAGTAGTCCCCGGGCATTGACGATAAGTGACGGATCAGTAAAATGAAAAATATACGTCTCGTCTAAAGTTTATTTTAACTGATAGGAAAGTAAGATGTAATAATGAATTTTGGAGTCAGTCTCTAT
>NW_027633495.1:22500-40236 GCF_053919585.1 Euprymna scolopes
AAATGCGAAAAATAGAAATGAAATTTTATCAACCCCTTACTTTATGTACGAAAGAATCTAATAACTTGCTAGTGGGCATTTATAATGTTCACATTATGGAATCCTTATTTTTCTTTATAAAACAATTTACTTTTTTTCTTGTCTTTATTCTTTAGATGCAGTATAGGCTTTGACGATGACTTCAAGACAGTGCAAAAATGATCCAAGCAAATTCTGCTACATATGTGGCGAATTAACATTTGCTAAAGAAAGGCGCAGCATTACCAGCCATATCAAGAAATTGTACAAGGCGTACTTTCATTTTGATATAGGAGACCAAGACAAGTCATGGGCTCCTAATACCTGTTGCCTTACATGTGTGAAAACATTGAGCGCATGGTATGCAAAAAAGAATGTTCACAAGAAGTTTGGTTTGCCAATGATTTGGCGAGAGCAGAAAGATCATTCTAATGATTGCTATTTTTGTCA
The DNA here is from genome assembly GCF_053919585.1 of Euprymna scolopes. Lineage (NCBI taxonomy): Eukaryota > Metazoa > Mollusca > Cephalopoda > Sepiida > Sepiolidae > Euprymna > Euprymna scolopes. Next base: position 22,969 of record NW_027633495.1, read on the forward strand.
GCAAGACTATACGGGCTGTACAACAGCAAAAAAAAAGAGAAACACATTGTTTACCCAAATTTGCAATCAGCAATGCGCCCAGTTGAGCACTCAAAAGATTTACCTGTACCAAAACCCCCTGATCAGGAAATGTGGAGTTCAAGCAGTGGGGATGAGCATTACAGTGATGAAACAGTAGAATTTTCTAATTCAGAAAGCAATAATAAACCAATACTATTTTCTCAAGATGCTCTAAATGACTTATGCAGAGATCTTTATTTAAGCAAAGACAAAAGTGATCTTCTTGCATCAAGGCTTAAAGAACGAAATCTTCTTAGAAAAGGTGTGAAAATAACATTGTACAGAAAACGTGCCCAAAACTTGCATGTTTTGTTCACTTTGACAGATGATTTATGCTTCTGCAATGACATTGTTGGGCTTTTTGAACAGCTGGAAATACAATATGATAACACCAACTGGCGAATTTTCTTAGATGCATCCAAGAAAAGCATAAAAGCTGTTTTGCTTCACAATGGGAACACCCTGCAATCTGTTCCTATAGCTTACAGCACAACCATGAAAGAATCATATGAAAATTTAAAAACAATTTTAGCAAGCATACATTATGAAGTCCATAAATGTAATGTTCGTGCAGATTTTAAGGTTATAGCCATGCTCACTGGCCTTCAGCCAGGCTATACTAAATTTTGTTGCTTTTTGTGCTTATGGGACTCTAGAGTAAGAGCTGAACACTATGTACGCAAGCACTGGCCTGCTAGAGATGAAATTGAGCTAGGAAAACATAACATCAAACACACACCACTTCTGTAAAGTGATAGAATCCATTTCCAACCTTTGCATATTAAACTCGGTTTGTTCAAGCAGTTTGTGAAAGCACTAGACAAGGATTCCTTGGCATTTGCATATCTTGCAGAAAAGTTTCCTTCATTAAGTGGAGCTAAAATAAAAGAAGGTATCTTCATAGGCCCCCAAATTCGAAAAATTGTTCTTGATGAAACGTTAAACACACATCTCACGAGAAAAGAAAAATGTGCCTTTGCGTCATTCAAGAAAGTTTGTGATAACTTCCTGGGAAAACATCGTTCAGAAGACTATGTGCAAGTTGTGAATGATCTATTGCATCATTTTCATGATATGGGATGTAACATGTCTCTAAAAGTTCATGTGCTCCACTCTCATTTGGATTTTTTGCTGGGAATCTTGGCCATGTGAGTGATGAACATGGCGAAAGGTTCCATCAAGATATTTCATTAATAGAAAAACGTTTTTAAGGAAAATGGAACACTGGTATGTTGGCAGACTACTGCAGGAATTTAAAACAAGGATGATGACACTCTACACAAGAGAGTTAAGAGGACAAATGTTGCTTAAACTGGTGAATTCGGTGTTTTTTTTTTCAAAATAATTAATAATAAAGTACATGAAAATGGTACCTAATCCAGAGAAATAAATGTCAGATTTGTATTCAGCATACTTTTCTTACACCGAAACAGGTCTTATATGTCTTGTACTTTTTTTATCAATTCCAATTTGTTGCACAGTGATATTAATAATATATATATATATATATATATATATATATATATATACATATATATATATATATATATATATATATATATAAGTAAATTTAATAAGATTGGATATATTGTGGGATATAATAACTATCATATAAATGGTATTAGAATAAAATGTATAACATCTTAAGTACCTTAGATACTTATGTACCTAGGTATATATAAGAAAGTAACAAAACAGAAAATATTACAAACATCATTACACTTTGCTAAGTATTTCTTTTCATTTTTTTCTGTATAATTTTATTTTTTTTAACTGTTTTCAAAAATTGAGCCAAAATTGAGCAAAAATAGATATTTATCTCTAATTACCTTAAGTTTGTGTCCCCTGATGAGATCAATCAATTTTTGAAACTCCATGGAATAAGGAACCCCTTACTTTTTTCTGTATCGCATGTTTTGAAGAAAAAAAATTGGAAATTCAGTTCTACATTATCCTGACTTTTTCTACTCACACACATACACACAGATATATATATATACATATATATACATACATGTATATATGTATATATGTATATATATATGTATATATATATATATATATATATATATATATATATACATATATCACTATAAATTTCCTACATGGACTGTTTGCTCGTTTCGATGTAGCAGACTGTCATAATGGAACTCAGTTCACGTGTGCAGTGTTCCAAAGCTTTTGTGACAAGTCCCAAATTAAACACATCACCACTCTCTAATATCACCAAGATCGAGTGTGCAAGGGGAACGCTTGGTGGGCACTTTAAAAAGAGCACTGAAGAACACTCAAGGTACCTCAACAGATGAAACCCTCCAACAATTTCTAAATTTGTATAAGATTACACCTTATCCTGTTACCCAAACAGCTGCATCACCGGCGGAAACTATGTTTTAACGGATGGTGGTGTCCGTGTTTGACAAACTCTTACCAAAACAGCCAACACCACAAGTAACTACTTGCGTACCCGTAAACGTTATATGCCAAGAGAGAGAGAGAGAGAGAGAGAGAGAGAGAGAGAGAGAGAGAGGGAGAGAGAGTTTTCTTCACATATTACAAAAACAAAAATACCTCATTCTGGTATGTGGGTACGATCAGTAAGAGAGCTTGTTATATGGTATACCTCATGCAAGGCCCGAAACATATACGTCACGAAAACCAATTAAGAAGGTGTCGAGCAGATCATACCAGCAATACACCACCGTGTGGGGGAAGAAGCGATCGACACTATTTTCGAAACATTTTATCTCGAACCTCTCCAAACAACACCTGAACAATGATGGTCGTTTCGGAAAAGGACAGTCACGGATCCACTTATGATCGACCTAAACAAAAAAGTACTACCAGCTTTTACGAACAAAAACTTTGAGATGGGAATGTTGGGGACGCACTCCTACTGCCTGGAATAATCAACTTCCGTCCATCCATGACGTCAACTCTTGGTAACACGAACCGGTCAGAGACGGACTGCGGAGAGTATAGTCGTAACTACTAGTCAAAGATTGACTTAAGATATTGCTCAATTTTTGTTTTAATGAACAAAAATTATAATAAAAGTACTAGTGTTCAAAAGCCTTCACAATAAGTAAATAACATAAAAGGGGATTTCTTTTGATTGGAATTAGGTTACCATAGGAACTTTTTCAACATTAACGTTTTGGAAGCGATTTCTTCTGCTTGGCTCTTAGTTTCCTTAGCAACGTTTTCGTTGTCGACACTTTCATAAATCATAGCAGGAATGTCGGTCGCATGTCCTCTTATTTGTGTTATAGAGAGTTAAAAAAAGTGATGTTGTTTGCTGTGCTAGGGCTGATAATCTTTCGATTACGAGGTAGCCCGTTAATTCTGTTTTCCTCTTTTTTGCCGTTTTAGGATTGATACTCCTTCGCTTTCGGCGTCGCCCATCAATTCTGTTTCTCTACTATTTGTCCGTTTTTATGTTTATTTAGTTAAGTACATCTTTCGTTTAATTATTTTAGTTAGTCAATTAAAGAAGTTGTTAATAGTTTCATGGATTCTTGACAATGCGTATGACATTGAACGCAAAGAAGAACACGTTATTTCAAAGCAAAGCCTGAAGAAATCACGGAGTAGCTAAAAATGCGAGCATGAAAAGTAATGAGGTCAAGATTAAACTTAGGAAAGTAAAATAATTAGTTGTTAAAACTGTAAAAGAAAATGACAAGGTATTCTTGTAAAAATATAATAAATTCATAACTAAAAGTTTTGCAGCATGAAGAACTGTTAAAAATAGTTTAACAGTAGAAAATATATATATATATATATATATATATATATATATATATATATAATGTTTAATGTTGCGATATTTAAGTTGGTAATTTATTATATGTTTTACTAGAATATTTTATTTTTTCCAAGTTGTAACAACTATTTCTTTTCTTTTAGCTTTTTCAGTTTCATATTTACCATCTTAATTTTCATGCTGGCAATTGGTTGTACATCTATTAACAAGAATCGGTTAAATCCTCTACGAATCATATTAGAATGATCTCAAATGACCTGTGGCATTACGGAGGAAATACTTGGTAAAATAAGTTTACTATGGATAAACTGCTCAATTAGAATGTTTCTTGAGATGAGCAATATTTATTTATTGCTTTGTTGTGGACTATTATCCTCATCTTTTAATCGCCGAGAAACAACAAGTAAAATATAAGGATAATAGTCCGTAATAAATACATGGATAAACCTCTACTTAAACATAGTTTATGATAGACCAATAGGCATTATATTTTAATTTTATCCTAACTGACGAAGCAGCAAAAAAGAATAATCTGTGAAAGATAGGCCTACTCGATTTAAGGTAATGCTATTTCAAAGCTTCGCATAATAGATGAATAGAGAATGCCTTTTTTTTCCAAAACAACGTTATACACACCAAATAAAAGCATACAGCATTGCAACAGAACTCATTGAAGGAATTCATTGTGAAAATTGAATTTATTCTTGATGTTTTTAATAGAATATTTACATAATATGACGAGTACAATGGATGTTTGTTTGTAGATCAATATATAACGTTCATGAAAACATAAATCGTTTTTGTTTCCATTTTAAACTTTAAAATTTTGTACACTGTTCCAAGCAAGGAACACATTCTTTAAGGTAATTGAGAAGGCTGCTACGAATGAAATTGGGTTCTTTCTCTGCTGTGGTAGAAGATTACTCACGTCTGAGAGTATTATGTATCTCTTAACTTCAGTATTCGGTCATGAATTTTGATGTTTGAAAAATTATCTTGTTGTCAAATCTGGGTTGATGCACCTGCAAATATTCTCACGCTCCTTGATAAGATTTAAAAAAAAAAGGTCGCCAACCTAATAATCTTTCACTATCGGCCAAACTCCAACGTCTGTCCCATCGGCGAAATGTGACATTTCTGTCCCTCTTTTACAAGAAAACCGATGGTAAGTGCTCGGACGAACTCAGACAAGTAACAAAATTCTACCCCCACCTTTAAGAGATTTCTAGATGTCGGAAAGCCTCAAATAGCTTCTTAACTGGAAGTGCTTGACTTTGAAATACACGCCAAGACTCAAGATTCCCTGACTGCACTGACATGAAGAAGTTCCAGTGTAATGTGAACAGACCTCGCTGACAAACTCCCTATCCTGGTTAATCAGGTCCCAAATAGTAGCACCTTAGGATTTAATGAATAACCTGTCCCATGATTGAGGGAAGAAATAGTAAATAATACATTATCCATAACAGATTAAAAGATCACGTGATTACAATTTAATCTCCGAATACATTCTCATGTTCTGTTTTATTTTAAGGTTTATCGAAGTAAAAGCATCGTCAAGTCTTAGAAGCATGACGGCCGGTTGACATTGCTAACGATTTTATTATTGTGTTGATTTACAAATGTAAAATAGCGCGGATGCGGGTATGCAAATGCCTGCGAAATGACGTCACCGCTATAGGAAAAAAAAACAACTATAAAAAAGGGAAATAGTGCGATCACCGGAGAGACGTGGGTAACGCTCGCGATCGCTTGCGTGGCGCGAAGGACGCTCGAGAAAACGATCATGTGAGGGGTGGCAAAGCAATAAAGGGAGAATGAGGAAATAAATATGGCTGCGACAAAAAAAATCAAGTGAGTTGGAGTTGTAATTTTCTGTATTTTTGAGATGAGGTGTTTTCATTTATTGAGATTGTCGGACTGACTTCCTCATCTTTGTTGTTATAGTCACAATGTTTCGGCCGTTTTGCCCTCCGGCCTTCATCAAGTGCTTTGTATCGAACTGGGGAACCGTTTGCTGGAGTCCGAACACGGTACCCCCGTAATACTAATAAAGGGTTTGGTTCGAGACTCCTAACAAACGGTTCCCCAGTTCGATACAAAATACCTGATGAAGGCCGGAGGGCAAAACGGCCGAAACGTTGTGACTAACAACCAAGATGAGGAAGTCAGTCCGACAATCTCAATAAATGAGTTGGAGTTATTTCCTATTCTTGGTCTTAGTCTACTTTATGACTGGAAATGGACAAATCATGTGTTAGTTTTAGGACAAAGTTACACAAATATATCCCGAATGCAGTCGTTAGAATATGTAAAAATTCAATTAAAAAACAATAACAAATTAAGCATTTATTTCAATTAAAAAAATATTCACTAATTTGTAGGCTATTCTGTAATTTGAAGTTATGCCTATGAAATTGGAGAAAATACTATTTTGCTCTGTAGCGTGCCAGACTAGCAAATAAAGTTACTCAACCTGTGCATAGGAATACAAATGATATGTAAACTGTGAGATTGATAGACCAAGGAGAATGCTAGTTCAAAAAGGCCTAATAATCTTAGGAAACCTACAGGGTGCAGTAGAAATATCTTCCTCATTTTGACATGCGATCTTCCCAATCGCGCTCGTGTAGTTTCTGAGTAATCATTAATTTGTATGGATGAAAATGGATATCAGTGTGTAGGATTCTTCTGCGCGTTCTATCAGACAATCCCAAGGTTTAAGCATGTTTGCGAGATGAACGTCTAATAGAATGAGTAACCGAAAGTGTAACAGTTCGAATACTGTCTGGGATTCAAGCGTCACGAGGCGTTAAAAATGCTTACTTTTAAGTGCCAAATTGATGGTTTTGAGATTTGAAACTCATAACTGTGTTTATTTTCAATATGGAACATCATTATGCCGATCTGATTTGTAATAAACTGGGGAAGCCCTTTGTGTTGCAGTTACAAATTCACCATCCTTTAAAAACTTTTCTACAGTAAAAGCACGACGTGCATCAGTCTTAATCATATTTCTTGATGAAAAAAATGGCAAATTATTAGCAAAAATAAAACCTTTATTGGTACTTGCTTAACTTCATTAGCAATAGACAGTTGAAAGTTTTAATGTGGAAGGTATTTCTGCTGCACCCTGGATTTTAAACTTAAGCGTGGCAAAGTAACTATAATGCTATTTAAACCATAAATTTAACAGACTATAGAAAAACCTATTTCAAGCTTAAAACATTTAGACAAACGACTATTATATTTACCATATAAAATGTGATAGATACACACCCACCCAAATATAGTACGCACATGTACACTTTAGAGGTGTGTCTGTATTAACCGTTGATAAATGATTATATGGCATATATACATTTAATGTCAGTCCGATTGTGAGAGGCCGATGAAGTGGAGAACAAAAAGGTCTTTCAATTTGCTTCCTCATTATTCATTCTTTAAAGGGGTAAATATTTTAAATATATGTAATTATGAAACTCTGTGAACCTTGCTTGCTTACATCTTGCCTTCACCGATTATTTTACCTTTGTAGTTTTTCTTTATAATTTTGCGTCCTTATAAAACTAGCCAATATTTATATTAAAATTGCATAACTAATTTTACTTATTTTAAATTATGTTATTTCGTGTAGAATTTTACGATTTAAAGTACAATTGAATGTAATTTGACCAACATAGGTTTAAATGTTGGTCATATTCTGTGATAATATTTCAGGATTAGTATGGAAGCAAGCGAAAGTTAATTGGGTAGTTTTTTTTGGTGTTTAATCAGCATCCAAGTTTTTAAATTATTACTTGTTAAGGTGGATGTAAATGCACATGCAGAGAGGCTATTACAATAATAATGGAAGTTATCCTTTAAACTATGATGATACTAATCATTATAAAAATAATAACAGCAATTATAATGAAGTATCCTATGTCGGGGATTTTGTTGAATTAGAAAGGATATGATTGATTGTATTTGAGACCTATTCATAGGACACGAGATTTACTAAAATGGCTGTCTATAAGTTATTATATACTATGATGATTCGTATGCTTAGGGTGAGGTTATATTTCTGTTAAAGTAAAAGTTTATATGGCACGTGAGTTTGCACACGTTCCTTTTCCTTTTTAAAAGGGCTGAGTTTTTTCTTCTTCAACATTTCGTTACTAACAGTTCTTGCGTTTACTGCTGCTACCTGCTTTTTTCTATTTGCTCTTACGTTAACTATTTGCTCTTACGTTTATTATTGGCTGTGAAATTAGTTCGGTAAAGCTTAGTAAAGAGGGTTTGCTCTGCCTTCCGTTCTATGATAAAACACCACAGTTATCTAGAAAGTTTTGAATGGAATTCCTTAGTATTATAGCAATGAATTAAAACTAATTAACCGTTGGAGTATGTAGTATGTAAGCCTTGGTGAAAGATAAGTCTTCAAAATTTAAAATCGTTTGTGAAGCTTTCAATGTAGTATTTAAAATTAAAGAGAAGGAATTACGCTAAAGATTATGATTGAAACGGATATAGGAATAATCTAAGTTAATTTTAGATGAGCAGCATGATATATATATATATATATATATATATATATATATATATATATATATATATATATATATATATATATATAGAGAGAGAGAGAGAGAGAGAGAGAGAGAATATTCCTTTGCAGAATATGGAGTGTAAAGTTGTACAAAGTAGTCCTAACTAAGTGATTTTTAATTGGTTTTATTTAAATTTATTCATATGTTTGCATCGTTAAATATGTTCATTTTCGGAAATGATTACATTTTCCCATTGACTATTATCTCAACGGCCTCTCAGATGCTAAGTTTACAGAACTTAAGGGATGTACGATTTTGATTTTTTTTTCAGCATAGCCCAGTTATTCTAGAAGAGTACATGTTTGGATTTTAGTTTTCTAATTAAGGTTATTTATTATAATTGGTGTTTCCATTATTAATAGAATGCAAATGGTTTGATATGCTTACTTTAATTAATGTCAATGTAGCGGCAATAAATGTGTGGGATTTACTATGCGACTGAGACCTATTACTATAGTGGGAAACTCTATTGAAATTAGAAACGGAGTGGACATTTGTAATAGAATGATTTGAATGGTGTTACTTAAAGTGCTATTATCTGAGCTTACTTTGTTAGTTGTCAAAAGGGTGACTTCGGGATCACTATTATTAGTGTTATTGGGTCGATTATTAGGAGTGTATTGTGATTTTGTGTAGGTAAATTATCATTATTTTGTATCTTGTGTTCAGTTGTAATTATCTCATATGGGTAGGTGTTCGGTCGAGTATTATCTGCTTGTTATCCGATCATTATGTAGGAATATATAATATCTTTACGGATATCATTATTTTTAGCGGCCAGTTATGTTTCTTTCGGCAGTTACAATTTCTTTCAAAAGTAAGGTTGTTTGAATCCTTTTAACTTTTTTTATTATTCGATGTAATAACTGTCTTCGTCAAGTAAGCGATAATAAGATATTTTAATTGAATTCTTATTTAGTAATGCTATATCTATGTGGATATTTGAACGAATTTTCCAAGATTGTTTTTACGTATATTAGTTTTAAGTTTGGAGTTAAAGTGGGTTACACAAAACATATTTCTTTCATCTAATCCGGTTACTTGTTTTTGATTGATCTCGATTTTTTTTAAAGTTAGTATGTGTCGTTTAGAATTGGGATTATCATATATTGTATTAGAGGGATTTTTTTTTATATTGGATTAGATTTAGTTCGAGTCTTATTGTGTGTGATTACGGAATTCAATGATTACGGAATTTAATGAGATGCCTGAAAGTCTCTTAATGACGGACGATACTATTGATTAATTGATTAATTAGGGTGATTAGACTGTTTGTGCATATACAATAGTGTCAGGTAAGGAATGCGGTACGGGTGATACGATTTGCTCTTAAGATTAAGTGAGATATCTAAAAATAAGATTTTTTTTATGAAGGTCAAAGTCAATGACAACTCCGATAAATATGAGCATGGTTTACAGACTTAGGAGTAGGAGTGGGAAGTTGTATTCTTTTGTTTCAATTTTAGCTGATGGCACCAAGTCAAATATATATTTGTTTAGTTATAATCTCACTAATCTATATTAGATTAAATATAATAATCGATAGAGAATTGGCTCTATAACGCATACGTAATCTGCATTAATCGAAATATCATATTTAAGCATATCTTAAGATCGGACAACGCTGGGCGTCATACTGGTTTAATCTATCCATCAAATACATATACCCAACTCCAAATAAGATTCATCAGTGTAGCTAAATGTGCGCATCATGTGAAAGCAGATGTTTGAAAAATTATCTTATTTTCTAATTCAAGGGAACTTCTAAATAAAATGATCGATACAAGCTTAATGGAACCGGTAAAGCTTTTGAAGTCAAAGGTTATGTGACCCTGTTTTCCGCATGCACTGCTTTTAATAGTTTATAAGTTTGGATCAAAGTTCATTAAACTTCCCCAAAGCGCACAGACTTCATTTCCGGATAGTTGAAACTTGTATGAGCCCGATTCCATTAAGCAATTTTAATTCAAAGTTTGTGAAATTATTCTGCGAGTTAAATTCTTCAAGAATATCTACGTATTTTTTTTACACAGACATCACCACATTATCAAGGCCAAGAGGCCACTCAAGGATAAGGGTCAAAAAGTTTACAGTAGAAATTGGGCAATATAGTAATCATTAGTAATGAAAATTCAGTAAATTTGTTAACTTATATGGAACGGCTCATCAAGAACTTATTTACGTTAGACTTGAACACAAGCATATTGTAGTCAGCCGGAAAGCAGGAAAACGGAAGACAATTCTACAGGCGTGCAGTTCTAAGAAAGAATCTTTGTTCATGGAATCTACGTTTAGGTTTAGGCACGGATAAAGAGTGGGGGAATTATTGATAGTGTTTTCAACTGGACGAGTGTTTCTTGTGAAAGTTTGGGGAGGGGGGTACGGTTTGTAAATTCTACGATGTAACTAAACTCGTATATCTCTATTCTTAAGATGGCTGATATATAAAAAATGTCTATAATTTTCTACAGTTAGAATCCGTAGCAAAATCAATAAAGAACTCTCTCTCTCTCTCTCTCTCTCTCTCTATATATATATATATATATATATATATATATATATATATATATATATATATATATATATATATATCCGTTTTACGGTTGCTGAAATAAAAAGAATAATGCTTATCTTGGGCAATTTTAAGAATACAATTGCGAATTACTTAAACTAATACCAACTACTAAACCTATCTGACGTTGCACAGGCTCATACAAGTAAACAAAAAAAGCGTTTTTTTTTTAAATGAAGGAATAGGATAATATGGTAAATATTATCCTAAAGTTTTAAGAAGGGCTTCCACCTCTTTCTTATGATGCTAAGGGAAAGCAATTATAGATCATATTTAGACACACCCTCCGTCTAGCAGATGTGCTTTAAAATTGATAATGATTGGTCAATTAGTGTAGGTGTGAATTTTATTCAAACAAATACAACATTTATGCTGACATTTTACCTTGGCTTTATTTAAGATCGCATTCAGATGTATGCCGACGTGTCGTGCTGAAATAATAACAGTATTATTTGTAAACTTTATTATCTATTCTATACTTACATATATTATGGGTACTTATGCATAAAACATACCGTGATTTTTTTTTAGGTAGGATTATGCAGGGCGTAGGCCACCGTCGGGGATATTTGGATTTTATCTATTATCGATTGTCGATACATATAAGAGATATTCGATACAAAACCTATCTAAGAACACTCCCAGGCACACAAAGTACATTTGTTTGAAATATAAAAGAAATCGGAACAGCCATTTAAGACTACATATGGGAAACAAATTTATACTCGCATAGAGAGAGAATCACCCACAAATGCGGTCAAAGTTTTCATCCTATATGAGTACAGATTTTTCAAGTTATTTTTTTTCAGAAGCTTCAGTTAATGCTATATCTAGAACTAAATAAAGTTTCCTATTTTTTTAAAAAAGCAGAAAAAATGAAAAAGAAAAAAAACAGTACAGAGAAATGAACTTTTCTTGAAAACTTCGACGGTTTCTTCGTATTTTATATATTTTTATAACGTTGTCGTGTTCATATATCGAATCGCATGAACGCAGAATGACCAGTTCTTGGAAACGTCCAGTGTTATCTTAATAAACAGACGAATGGACAATAAAATGAAAACGATAAAATACCAACTTTGAATGATTTTAAAGACATATTTATGACTCGAGAATACACTTTTTTTTCGCCGAGTAACAAAATGTTGTAAATCAAAATTTATGAGAAACAAAAAAATATGTTACGCCATTTTTTTCTCTCGTTAATTATTCTTTTGTTTAATTTTTTTTTTACGCGTCTACTTATTTTGACGTGAGGCTAGGTTCGTTATTTCGCTTTATTTAATGCTTGAATCACTTAATGCACACATCCAATAAACGAAGATCGTTTTATATCAGATACCTGCAACATGAATATCCGATCCCCAAAATTCATAAACATTTTTGCACCCTCCCCTAACATTGAAAATCACAAACAAAAATCTAAGAAAGCAAGCAATTTCAATGAAATATTCAGTATTTCTTAATTAACGATCGAGAATATAATGAATTTATTATTATTTTAAAATCTTAGGAAAACTATATAATTCTGTGTAAACAAAAAACGTTACTAAAGTTGTAGTTTTAAATACTAAAAAACTTACATCCGTTTATTTTTGTTTTTTTTATGACAATAAAGTATCGTAGATGTTAAACATTTAAACATATTTTTTAATAGTTTGGAAACATTATATAAGAGCCAGGTACACCCAAGGATGAAATATTGTTGCTACATCTGGGCAAGAGCTGCCAAAAAGACTTTATACTACCTTGACAGAGTAAAAACAGACTTCGTAGCCTAGTGGGGGAATCCCTTTCCTCTTCCCTCCAACCTCTCCCTCACAGAAGAAACGTTGGGAGTGTGTATCTGCTTTATCGTTATTTTCATGGCAAGTGCTCGTTTGAGCTCCTATCTACGGTTCCTCCTCGCCAAACTTTCACGAGAAATATTCGCCTATCAGACAAACCTATCAATAATTTTCCCCACTCTTTATCTGTGCCTAACCCTAATCGTAGTTTTCAGGTATAAAGTAAACAAGTTCTTGATGAGCCGTTCCCCTTTTAGTAATCCAATTTAACACATTTCTACTACTAACAATTATTATGACATTGTCCCATCGACCACTGTACACTTATTAACCAAATCCTCGAGTGGTCTCTGGGACTTGATAAGTGGCGACTCCTTTGTGAAAAAATATTACAAAACATGCTACTTAAGTTCGTGTTAATTAAATCAATATAGCATTTAAAAAATCTAATTTCTCTGACTAATTATACTATCATTGAATTAATCATTGTCCATCCGATATTTTCACATAAATTTTATTGACAAACACAGTTTATTTGATTTTAATGATAAAAATTTAAAATGTGCTATTATTCTATTTACCTTGTACGCATGAACATGTAAAACTCAGCGGAATTTTATTATAACATTGAAAATGAAAACAAAAACACAAAATAGGAATAGGATGACTAAGAAAAAATATCTAAAAATGATGTAGAAAAAGCACATTTGCACAATTTTCTTATTTCAATTCAAACTAGGCCGAAAAGCTCTTGAGACAGCTCGCGATGTAACGAAGCATTTTGACCAGGATCTATTGAACGCACAGCACAATGGTGTTTATGAAATTCCATAGTGGTGACGAGAGTCTTGAAAGAAAAGGAGTGTAGTGGTCGGCCATCGAATGTTGACAACGATTAATTAAGAGCGCCAATCGAAGCCAATCGACGCATAACTTTTCGAGAACTTGCGCCTGGATTAGACGTAAGGTATACGACGATTCTCAACCACTTCAGAGATATTGGATTAACAAACACTTGATAAATTGGTGCCTCATTGAACTACAACCAAAAGCAACGCCGTTAAGAAATGCAATGTCCCTTCTCTTACGCAAAAACGACCACCCGTTTATCGACCGGGTTATTTATTTTTTTTTTTACGAAAACACGCGATGATTAGCTCAGTGGATAGACGTTGACGAAGCTCCATAACATTTTTCGAAGTCAGATTTGCACTCAAAGAAGATTATGCTGACTATTTGGTGATTTGCGACCAGTCTCATCCATTATAATTGCTTGTAATGCAGGCGAAACCGTTTGTGAATAAAGAAATGTAATGCATCAGAAACTTCGATAACACCACCCATCATTAGTCAATAGATAAGGACCAATCCTTCACAACAAAGCACGACGGCACGTTGCTGAACCAACGCCGCAAAAGTTTAAAGGAATGGGCTACAAAAGTCTGCCTCGTCCGCTATACTATTGAGGCCTTTCACCTACCGACTACCACTTTTTCAAACTTCTTGAAAACTTTCTACGTAAGAAATTCTTTAAAAACCTAAGTCAGATCAAAACACTTTCTATCAACAGAGGAGAAATTAGTAATTATCTATCTATATCGATATTTGTATCCGCTTATATATCTATATATCTATCTATCTATCAATCTATTTCTCTTTCTCTCTCTCTCACTATATATATATATATGTATATATATATGAATACATATATATATATATATGCATATATATATATATATATATCGATCTATCTATCTAATTGGAAGTAAAAAAAGAGATGAGATGTGAAGCTGTTTTGAAAAGTTGTCAAAACATGTTGAGGTGTAAACTGGACAAGTTGCGCCAGAAGAGAGTAGACCAGCATCAGAAGTACGTATCTTTCTGTTGCCACGTGTTCCGGTTAGCTGGAAAAAAAAGTTAATTTTGTAACAAAATTGGTTACATGTATGTAGCATTTGCAGATGGCCGTTGCCAACACATAACATCCTAATAATCTTTTTTAACAAATATTTTACCAACAACATATATTGATTACCCGATAGAAACGCAGGTTTCTTTAAATGAATTGTGAACATTGATAAATTTCATGTTGAATCCCCATTGTTCAAACATCTAGGCTTGAACTTCCGTTTATTTAAACACCTGAAGTGTTCAGCGGAATGGATGTCTCTTTTCAAATTCCAATAGTACTCAGCCATCTTGAATGTGTCCGAGTGATCCTGATACCCGATCTCCATCTAATAGATGTTGAAAGATGACGTAAACAATGTTACAATCCTTGTTCTTGTTCTTCTCTCGTCAGCTTAATCTTCTTGTCATATATAATTTGCTGTTTCATTTTCCCGTCAATTGATTAAATGTAGCACCGCTACCATGACCGCGATGAGTAATCAATATCGTAACAGCGCGCGTAGGACCGCGTGAGGAAATAGCAGCAGCAGCAGCAGCAGCAGCAGCAGCCGAAGGATGGATAGCAAGTGATTGTATTAGCAGCACGTTTGGACGCGTATGCAAATTGACAAATGTGCTAGCGCTTTCCTCTGAAGGAAAAGAAATAAAAAGGACACGGTGGAGAAAAAAGTCGACAACGAAGCAGAGAAACATGTAAAGTAAAGGCGAAAATGGATCGGGTGTGACCAGCGTGCCGTCGCAAGAAAGAGAAACGCCTAACATTTTTTTTAACATAGGACTCACCATTTATCAAAGCTCTGAAGCCACTCGAGCATAAGGGTTATTCAGTGTACAGTAATCAATAGGATAATATCGTAGTAATCAGTAGTAATGGACATTTGGTAGTTTGCATTACTTAAGGCGGTGGTTCATCAATAATTTGTTTATGTTGGACTTTAATCCAAGTTGTAGTCAGCTGGGAAAGAGGACAAACGGAAGAGAGTTTCATAGGTGTGCAGTTCTATGAAAGAGGCTTTTTCATGGAATCTACGTTTTGAGATGGACATGACGCAGCGAGAGACTTTTAAGTGGTACCGGGTTGGGGCGAGCGTGGCATTAATAAATGCTTTTGATAAAAAAGAAAAAAAATCCCACTCAGAACTACAGACAGTAGATCCTGTTTTCATCAACACGTATTGATGTGCAATTACATCCGAAGGACTTTCGTATTCTAAGTGAATTTTTTGTCTTCTTATTCTGATTGTCGAGATTACAGTATTGAAGATCACTTTGCAATTTGCACGCTATCTCTACTATTATATAAAAGCCGATATAGGTGTATGCGTGTGAGCTTCTTCCTTATAGGTCCCGAAACGGCTGAGCCTATATTTTGAAAATTTCACACAAAGCTAATTTATACGAATCAGTGTTCCTAGATATGTTTTTTTTTTTTTTTTTACAAAAATTTATCCGACAATATCCAAAATCGAAAAAACCCGATATTAAATACAGCTATTCTCTCTTACAGATAAAAATAATAATTTTAACGGGGGAATATTTTACGTTACATCGGCCAATGGGAGATAATAAAATTCAGAAAATAATTTCTTTTTTTATAAAAAAAAGAAAAAAACACAGATTTATTCTAATCTGGAGATATAGTCCGATGGTAGAGTATTAGACTACAGATCGAATGATACCTTTGTCAAGTCCGCGTGTACCTCACTATTTAATTTTATTTTTTTATTAACGAGTTCCATTTATGATAAAAAGCGGTAGCATTTAAAATCGCCACCGATCATTTATTCGTTTGCATATATTGAAACTAGGTATTAATCAGAATTGATTTTTCTAGCGCATTAGTCGTTAATCTTAGATATCAGTTGATGTTATATTAAAAACAAACATTGGCAGAATTTGATGACCGGCAGTGTCATTATTTATAATTTGGGGATAAATAGGTAGTAGAGTTAAAAATTTATAAGGGTGATTAATTCATACTTACATTCACTCGTAGAATTTTGGCAGGAATTACGTATTATATATCTATGGGCTATAACATTCGAACGTTTTTAAGGGCATAAAACGTTTAGTGTGTGACCATTATGTTTGACATAGAGGTTTCGTCGCCAAGACTGCATAAGAATACTTAATAATGCCATTCCTTGGTTTTCCGTAAATAAGTTTCTTCGGAAACTACTGCATCCATCTGGCCGAAATTCTCTATGAACATTTGCTATCATCAGTCCAAGCGAAGTAAGTATTATAGTATTTGTTCGATGCACATATAGGCTTAGGCATTTATAAGAATAGGAGTATTAATCCACAATACCTCATTCATTCTAAAAGGTTAGCCATTAAGCACTCATTATATACCAACGGACTATGTCTTTAGCCCTTATATCAAAATGTTAAAATGTTTAAGCTGTGACAAAAAAAGTTTTGTCACCAAGATGGCAGAAGATGGCTTAATAATATCATTTCTTCTTTTGCATTACCGTAATACATTTACTGTTAAAACTTTCTCAGAAACTACTGAACCGATCTGGCCTACATTCTATATGAACCTTTTCTATGGTCAGTGGCAGCCAACTAAATATA